>NC_054478.1:5157014-5462374 GCF_017639515.1 Carcharodon carcharias | reverse complement strand
TCACCCCCACCTACTCACCCTCACCCACTCACCCTCACCTACTGACCCCACCCACTCACCCCCACCCACTCACCCCCACCCACTCACCCTCACCTACTGACCCCCACCCACTCACCCACCCACTCACCCACCCAATCACCCTCACCTACTGACCCCCACCCACTCACCCCCACCCACTCACCCTCACCTACTGACCCCCACCCACTCACCCCCACCCACTCACCCACCCACTCACCCACCCACTCACCCACCCACTCACCCTCACCTACTGACCGCCACCCACTCATCCCCACCCAATCACCCACCCACTCACCCCCACCCACTCACCCCCACCCACTCACCCTCACCTAATGACCCCCACCCACTCACCCTCACCTACTGACCCCCACCCACTCATCCCCATCCACTCACCCACCCACTCACCCACCCACTCACCCACCCACTCACCCACCCACTCACCCTCACCTAATGACCCGCACCCACTCACCCCCACCCACTCACCCCCACCCACTCACCCCCCCACTCACCCCCACCCACTCACCCACCCACTCACCCTCACCTAATGACCCCCACCCACTCATCCCCACCCACTCACCCCCACCTAATGACCCACACCCACTCACCCTCACCCACTCATCCCCACCCACTCACACCCACCCACTCACCCCCACCCACTCACCCCCACCGACTCACACCCACCCACTCACCCTCACCTACTCACCCCCACCTACTGACCCCAACCCACTCAACCCAACCCACTCACCCCCACCCACTCACCCCCACCTACTGACCCCCACCCACTCACCCCCACCCACTCACCCCCACCCACTCACCCACCCACTCACCCTCACCTACTGAACCCCACCCACTCACCCCTCCCACTCACCCACCCACTCACCCACCCACTCACCCACCCACTCACCCCCACCCACTCACCCACCCACTCACCCCCACCCACTCACCCCCACCCACTCACCCACCCACTCACCCACCCACTCACCCCCACCCACTCACCCACCCACTCACCCACCCACTCACCCACCAACTCACCCACCCACTCACCCACCCACTCACCCACCCACTCACCCACCCACTCACCCCCACCCACTCACCCACCCACTCACCCTCACCTAATGACCCCCACCCACTCACCCCCACCCACTCACCCCCACCTACTGACCCCCACCCACTCACCCCCACCCACTCACCCCCACCCACTCACCCCCACCTACTCACCCCCACCCACTCACCCTCACCTACTGACCCTCACCCACTCACCCCCACCCACTCATCCCCACCCACTCACCCCCACCCACTCACCCCCACCTACTGACCCCCACCCACTCACCCCCACCCACTCACCCTCACCTACTGACCCCCACCCACTCATCCCCACCCACTCACCCTCACCTACTGACCCCCACCCACTCATCCCCACCCACTCACCCCCACCCTCTCACCCCCACCCACTCACCCCCACCCACTCACCCACCCACTCACCCTCACCAAATGACCCCCACCCACTCACCCCCACCCACTCACCCCACCCACTCATCCCCACCCACTCACCCACCCACTCACCCTCACCTACTCACCCCCACCCACTCACCCCCACCCACTCATCCCCACCCACTCACCCCCACCCACTCACCCTCACCTACTGACCACCACCCACTCTCCCCCACCCACTCACCCTCACCTACTGACCCCCACCCAATCATCCCCACACACTCAACCCCACCACCTCACCCTCACCTACTGACCCCCACCCACTCACCCCCACCCACTCACCCTCACCTACTGACACCCACCCACTCATCCCCACCCACTCACCCCCACCCACTCACCCCCACCCACTTACCCACCCACTCACCCACCCACTCACCCTCACCTACTGACCCCCATCCACTCACCCCCACCCACTCACCCACCCACTCACCCCCACCCACCCACCCCCACCTAATGACCCCCACCCACTCACCCCCACCCACTCATCCCAACCCACTCATCCCCACCCACTCACTCCCACCCACTCACCCACCCACTCACCCCGACCCACTCACCCCCATCCACTCACCCCCACCCACTCACCCACCCACTCACCCTCACCTACTGACCCCCACCCACTCATCCCCACCCACTCACGCACCCACTCACCCTCACCTACTGACCCCCACCACTCACCCCCACCCACTCACCCCCACCCACTCACCCACCCACTCACCCCGACCCTCTCACCCCCACCCACTCACCCCCACCCACTCACCCTCACCTACTGACCCCCACCCACTCATCCCCACCCACTCACCCCCAACCACTCACCCCCACCCACTCACCCTCACCTACTGACACACACCCACTCACCCCCACCCACTCATCCCCAACCACTCACCCACCCACTCACCCTCACCTACTGACCCCCACACACTCACCCCGACCCACTCATCCCCACCCACTCACCCCCACCCACTCACCCCCACCCACTCACCCACCCACTCACTCACCCACCCACTCATCCCCACCCACTCACCCACCCACTCACCCTCACTCACTCACCCACCCACTCACCCCCACCCACTCACCCCCACCCACTCACCCTCACCAACTCACCCTCACCCACTCACCCCCACCCACTCACCCCCACCCACTCATCCCCACCCACTCACCCCCACCCACTCACCCTCACCTACTGACCACCACCCACTCTCCCCCACCCACTCACCCTCACCTACTGACCCCCACCCAATCATCCCCACACACTCAACCCCACCACCTCACCCTCACCTACTGACCCCCACCCACTCACCCCCACCCACTCACCCTCACCTACTGACACCCACCCACTCATCCCCACCCACTCACCCCCACCCACTCACCCCCACCCACTTACCCACCCACTCACCCACCCACTCACCCTCACCTACTGACCCCCATCCACTCACCCCCACCCACTCACCCACCCACTCACCCCCACCCACCCACCCCCACCTAATGACCCCCACCCACTCACCCCCACCCACTCATCCCAACCCACTCATCCCCACCCACTCACTCCCACCCACTCACCCACCCACTCACCCCGACCCACTCACCCCCATCCACTCACCCCCACCCACTCACCCACCCACTCACCCTCACCTACTGACCCCCACCCACTCATCCCCACCCACTCACGCACCCACTCACCCTCACCTACTGACCCCCACCCACTCACCCCCACCCACTCACCCCCACCCACTCACCCACCCACTCACCCCGACCCTCTCACCCCCACCCACTCACCCCCACCCACTCACCCTCACCTACTGACCCCCACCCACTCATCCCCACCCACTCACCCCCAACCACTCACCCCCACCCACTCACCCTCACCTACTGACACACACCCACTCACCCCCACCCACTCATCCCCAACCACTCACCCACCCACTCACCCTCACCTACTGACCCCCACACACTCACCCCGACCCACTCATCCCCACCCACTCACCCCCACCCACTCACCCCCACCCACTCACCCACCCACTCACTCACCCACCCACTCATCCCCACCCACTCACCCACCCACTCACCCTCACTCACTCACCCACCCACTCACCCCCACCCACTCACCCCCACCCACTCACCCTCACCAACTCACCCTCACCCACTCACCCCCACCCACTCACCCGCACCCACTCACCCCCACCCACTCACCCACCCACTCATCCCCACCCACTCACCCTCACCCACTCACCCTCACCCACTCACCCTCACCCACTCACCCTCACCCACTCACCCCCACCCACTCATCCCCACCCACTCACCCTCACCCACTCACCCTCACCCACTCACCCCCACCCACTCACCCCCACCCACTCACCCACCCACTCACCCTCACCCACTCACCCCCACCCACTCATCCCCACCCACTCACCCTCACCCACTCACGCTCACCCACTCACCCTCACCAACTCAACCCCACCCTCTCATCCCCACCCACTCACCCTCACCCACTCACCCCCACCCACTCACCCTCACCTACTGACCCCCACCCACTCACCCCCACCCACTCACCCACCCACTCACCCTCACCTACTGACCCCCACCCACTCACTCCCACCCACTCACCCACCCACTCACCCTCACCTACTGACCCTCACCCACTCACGATCACCCACTCACCAACCCACTCACCCTCACCTACTGACCCTCACCTACTGACCCCCACCCACTCACCCACCCACTCACCCTCACCCACTCACCCTCACCTACTGACCCCCACCCACTCACCCCCACCCACTCACCCCCACCCACTCACCCACCCACTCACCCTCACCCAGCCACTCACCCTCACCTACTGACCCCCACCCACTCACCCACCCACTCACCCTCACCTACTGACCCCCACCCACTCACCCCCACCCACTCACCCACCCACTCACCCTCACCCACCCACTCACCCTCACCTACTGACCCCCACCCACTAACCCACCCACTCACCCACCCACTCACCCTCACCCACTCACCCCCACCCACTCACCCACCCACTCACCCCCACCAACTCACCCCCACCCACTCACCCCCACCCACTCACCCCCACCCACTCACCCACCCACTCACCCTCACCCACTCACCCACCCACTCACCCCCACCCACCCACCCCCACCTAATGACCCCCACCCACTCACCCCCACCCACTCATCCCAACCCACTCATCCCCACCCACTCACTCCCACCCACTCACCCACCCACTCACCCCGACCCACTCACCCCCATCCACTCACCCCCACCCACTCACCCACCCACTCACCCTCACCTACTGACCCCCACCCACTCATCCCCACCCACTCACGCACCCACTCACCCTCACCTACTGACCCCCACCCACTCACCCCCACCCACTCACCCCCACCCACTCACCCACCCACTCACCCCGACCCTCTCACCCCCATCCACTCACCCCCACCCACTCACCCTCACCTACTGACCCCCACCCACTCATCCCCACCCACTCACCCCCAACCACTCACCCCCACCCACTCACCCTCACCTACTGACACACACCCACTCACCCCCACCCACTCATCCCCAACCACTCACCCACCCACTCACCCTCACCTACTGACCCCCACACACTCACCCCGACCCACTCATCCCCACCCACTCACCCCCACCCACTCACCCCCACCCACTCACCCACCCACTCACTCACCCACCCACTCATCCCCACCCACTCACCCACCCACTCACCCTCACTCACTCACCCACCCACTCACCCCCACCCACTCACCCCCACCCACTCACCCTCACCAACTCACCCTCACCCACTCACCCCCACCCACTCACCCGCACCCACTCACCCCCACCCACTCACCCACCCACTCATCCCCACCCACTCACCCTCACCCACTCACCCTCACCCACTCACCCTCACCCACTCACCCTCACCCACTCACCCCCACCCACTCATCCCCACCCACTCACCCTCACCCACTCACCCTCACCCACTCACCCCCACCCACTCACCCCCACCCACTCACCCACCCACTCACCCTCACCCACTCACCCCCACCCACTCATCCCCACCCACTCACCCTCACCCACTCACGCTCACCCACTCACCCTCACCAACTCAACCCCACCCTCTCATCCCCACCCACTCACCCTCACCCACTCACCCCCACCCACTCACCCTCACCTACTGACCCCCACCCACTCACCCCCACCCACTCACCCACCCACTCACCCTCACCTACTGACCCCCACCCACTCACTCCCACCCACTCACCCACCCACTCACCCTCACCTACTGACCCTCACCCACTCACGATCACCCACTCACCAACCCACTCACCCTCACCTACTGACCCTCACCTACTGACCCCCACCCACTCACCCACCCACTCACCCTCACCCACTCACCCTCACCTACTGACCCCCACCCACTCACCCCCACCCACTCACCCCCACCCACTCACCCACCCACTCACCCTCACCCAGCCACTCACCCTCACCTACTGACCCCCACCCACTCACCCATCCACTCACCCTCACCTACTGACCCCCACCCACTCACCCCCACCCACTCACCCACCCACTCACCCTCACCCACCCACTCACCCTCACCTACTGACCCCCACCCACTAACCCACCCACTCACCCACCCACTCACCCTCACCCACTCACCCCCACCCACTCACCCACCCACTCACCCCCACCAACTCACCCCCACCCACTCACCCCCACCCACTCACCCCCACCCACTCACCCACCCACTCACCCTCACCCACTCACCCACCCACACACCCCCACCCACTCACCCCCACCCACTCACCCCCACCCGCTCACCCTCACCCACTCACCCTCACCCACTCACCCCCAACCACTCACCCCCACCCACTCACCCACCCACTCACCCCCACCCACTCATCCCCACCCACTCACCCTCACCCACTCACACTCACCCACTCACCCCCACCCACTCATCCCCACCCACTCACCCCCACCCACTCACCCTCACCCACTCACCCTCACCCACTCACCCCCACCCACTCACACACCCACTCACCCTCACCCACTCACCCCCACCCACTCATCCCCACCCACTCACCCTCACCCACTCACCCTCACCCACTCACCCCCACCCACTCATCCCCACCCACTCACCCTCACCCACTCACCCCCACCCACTCACCCCCACCCACTCACCCCCACCCACTCACCCCCACCCACTCACCCTCACCTACTGACCCCACCCACACACCCCCACCCACTCACCCTCACCTACTGACCCCCACCCACTGACCCCCACCCACTCACCCTCACCTACTGACCCCCACCCACTCACCCCCACCCACTCACCCACCCACTCACCCTCACCTACTGACCCCCACCCACTCACCCCCACCCACTCACCCCCACCCACTCACCCCCACCCACTCACCCTCACCTACTGACCCCCACCCACTCACCCCCACCCACTCACCCACCCACTCACCCTCACCTACTGACCCCCACCCACTCACCCCCACCCACTCACCCTCACCCACTCACCCCCAACCACTCACCCATCCACTCAACCTCACCTACTGACCCCCACCCACTCACCCCCACCCACTCACCCTCAACTACTGACCCCCACCCACTCAACCCCACCCACTCACCCCCACCCACTCACCCCCACCCACTCACCCCCACCCACTCACCCTCACCTACTGACCCCCACCCACTCACCCCCACCCACTCACCCCCCACCCACTCACCCCCAACCACTCACCCACCCACTCAACCTCACCTACTGACCCCCACCCACTCACCCCCACCCACTCACCCACCCACTCACCCTCACCTACTGACCCCACCCACTCACCCTCACCCACTCACCCCCACCCACTCACCCTCAACTACTGACCCCCACCCACTCAACCCCACCCACTCACCCCCACCCACTCACCCCCACCCACTCACCCTCACCTACTGACCCCCACCCACTCACCCGCACCCACTCACCCCCACCCACTCACCCTCCCACTCACCCTCACCTACTGACCCCACCCACTCACCCTCACCCACTCATCCCCACCCACTCACCCTCACCCACTCACCCCCACCAACTCACCCTCACCCACTCACCCTCACCTACTGACCCCACCCACTCACCCTCACCCACTCACCCCCACCCACTCACCCTCACCTACTGACCCCCACCCACTCACCCACCCACTCACCCACCCAATCACCCTCACCTACTGACCCCCACCCACTCACCCCCACCCACTCACCCTCACCTACTGACCCCCACCCACTCACCCTCACCCACTCACCCCCACCCACTCACCCTCAACTACTGACCCCCACCCAGTCACCCACCCACTCACCCACTCACCCACCCACTCACCCTCACCTACTGACCCCCACCCACTCACCCCCACCCACTCACCCTCAACTACTGACCCCCACCCACTCACCCCCACCCACTCACCCACCCACTCACCCACCCACTCACCCTCACCTACTGACCGCCACCCACTCATCCCCACCCACTCACCCACCCACTCACCCACACCCACTCACCCCCACCCACTCACCCTCACCTACTGACACCCACCCACTCACCCCCACCCACTCACCCACCCACTCACCCACCCACTCACCCTCACCTACTGACCCCCACCCACTCATCCCCATCCACTCACCCACCCACTCACCCACCCACTCACCCACCCACTCACCCACCCACTCACCCTCACCTAATGACCCCCACCCACTCACCCCCACCCACTCACCCCCCCACTCACCCCCACCCACTCACCCACCCACTCACCCTCACCTAATGACCCCCACCCACTCATCCCCACCCACTCACCCCCACCTACTGACCCACACCCACTCACCCTCACCCACTCATCCCCACCCACTCACACCCACCCACTCACCCCCACCCACTCACCCCCACCGACTCACACCCACCCACTCACCCTCACCTACTCACCCTCACCCACTCACCCCCACCCACTCACCCCCACCCACTCACCCACCCACTCACCCCCACCCACTCATCCCCACCCACTCACCCTCACCCACTCACCCTCACCCACTCACCCCCACCCACTCATCCCCACCCACTCACCCCCACCCACTCACCCTCACCCACTCACCCTCACCCACTCACCCCCACCCACTCACACACCCACTCACCCTCACCCACTCACCCCCACCCACTCATCCCCACCCACTCACCCTCACCCACTCACCCTCACCCACTCACCCCCACCCACTCATCCCCACCCACTCACCCTCACCCACTCACCCCCACCCACTCACCCCCACCCACTCACCCCCACCCACTCACCCCCACCCACTCACCCTCACCTACTGACCCCACCCACACACCCCCACCCACTCACCCTCACCTACTGACCCCCACCCACTGACCCCCACCCACTCACCCTCACCTACTGACCCCCACCCACTCACCCCCACCCACTCACCCACCCACTCACCCTCACCTACTGACCCCCACCCACTCACCCCCACCCACTCACCCCCACCCACTCACCCCCACCCACTCACCCTCACCTACTGACCCCCACCCACTCACCCCCACCCACTCACCCACCCACTCACCCTCACCTACTGACCCCCACCCACTCACCCCCACCCACTCACCCTCACCCACTCACCCCCAACCACTCACCCATCCACTCAACCTCACCTACTGACCCCCACCCACTCACCCCCACCCACTCACCCTCAACTACTGACCCCCACCCACTCAACCCCACCCACTCACCCCCACCCACTCACCCCCACCCACTCACCCCCACCCACTCACCCTCACCTACTGACCCCCACCCACTCACCCCCACCCACTCACCCCCACCCACTCACCCCCAACCACTCACCCACCCACTCAACCTCACCTACTGACCCCCACCCACTCACCCCCACCCACTCACCCACCCACTCAACCTCACCTACTGACCCCACCCACTCACCCTCACCCACTCACCCCCACCCACTCACCCTCAACTACTGACCCCCACCCACTCAACCCCACCCACTCACCCCCACCCACTCACCCCCACCCACTCACCCTCACCTACTGACCCCCACCCACTCACCCGCACCCACTCACCCCCACCCACTCACCCTCCCACTCACCCTCACCTACTGACCCCACCCACTCACCCTCACCCACTCATCCCCACCCACTCACCCTCACCCACTCACCGCAACCAACTCACCCTCACCCACTCACCCTCACCTACTGACCCCACCCACTCACCCTCACCCACTCACCCCCACCCACTCACCCTCACCTACTGACCCCCACCCACTCACCCACCCACTCACCCACCCAATCACCCTCACCTACTGACCCCCACCCACTCACCCCCACCCACTCACCCTCACCTACTGACCCCCACCCACTCACCCTCACCCACTCACCCCCACCCACTCACCCTCAACTACTGACCCCCACCCAGTCACCCACCCACTCACCCACTCACCCACCCACTCACCCTCACCTACTGACCCCCACCCACTCACCCCCACCCACTCACCCTCAACTACTGACCCCCACCCACTCACCCCCACCCACTCACCCACCCACTCACCCACCCACTCACCCTCACCTACTGACCGCCACCCACTCATCCCCACCCACTCACCCACCCACTCACCCCCACCCACTCACCCCCACCCACTCACCCTCACCTACTGACACCCACCCACTCACCCCCACCCACTCACCCACCCACTCACCCACCCACTCACCCTCACCTACTGACCCCCACCCACTCATCCCCATCCACTCAACCACCCACTCACCCACCCACTCACCCACCCACTCACCCACCCACTCACCCTCACCTAATGACCCCCACCCACTCACCCCCACCCACTCACCCCCCCACTCACCCCCACCCACTCACCCACCCACTCACCCTCACCTAATGACCCCCACCCACTCATCCCCACCCACTCACCCCCACCTACTGACCCACACCCACTCACCCTCACCCACTCATCCCCACCCACTCACACCCACCCACTCACCCCCACCCACTCACCCCCACCGACTCACACCCACCCACTCACCCTCACCTACTCACCCCCACCTACTGACCCCCACCCACTCACCCTCACCCAATCACCCCAACCCACTCACCCCCACCTACTGACCCCCACCCACTCACACCCACCCACTCACCCCCACCCACTCACCCCACCCACTCATCCCCACCCACTCACCCACCCACTCACCCTCACCTACTGACCCCCACCCACTCACCCCTCCCACTCACCCACCCACTCACCCCCACCCACTCACCCACCCACTCACCCACCCACTCACCCACCCACTCACCCACCCACTCACCCACCCACTCACCCACCCACTCACCCCCACCCACTCACCCACCCACTCACCCTCACCTAATGACCCCCACCCACTCACCCCCACTCACTCACCCCCACCTACTGAACCCCACCCACTCACCCCCACCCACTCACCCCCACCTACTCACCCCCACCCACTCACCCTCACCTACTGTCCCCCACCCACTCACCCCCACCCACTCATCCCCACCCACTCACCCCCACCCACTCACCCCCCACCTACTGACCCCCACCCACTCACCCCCACCCACTCACCCTCACCTACTGACCCCCACCCACTCATCCCCACCCACTCACCCTCACCTACTGACCCCCACCCACTAATCCCCACCCACTCACCCCCACCCACTCACCCACCCACTCACCCTCACCTACTGACCCCCACCCACTCACCCCCACCCACTCACCCCACCCACTCACCCCCACCCACTCACCCTCACCTACTGACCCCCACCCACTCACCCCCACCCACTCACCCTCACCTACTGACCCCCACCCAATCATCCCCACCCACTCAACCCCACCCACTCACCCTCACCTACTGACCCCCACCCACTCACCCTCACCTACTGACCCCCACCCACTCATCCCCACCCACTCACCCCCACCCGCTCACCCTCACCCACTCACCCTCACCCACTCACCCCCACCCACTCACCCCCACCCACTCACCCACCCACTCACCTTCACGCACTCACCCCCACCCACTCATCCCCACCCACTCACCCCCACCCACTCATCCCCACCCACTCACCCCCACCCACTCAACCACCCACTCACCCACCCACTCACCCTCACCTACTGACCCCCACCCACTCATCCCCATCCACTCACCCACCCACTCACCCACCCACTCACCCACCCACTCACCCACCCACTCACCCACCCACTCACCCTTACCTAATGACCCCCACCCACTCACCCCCACCCACTCACCCCCCAACTCACCCCCACCCACTCACCCACCCACTCACCCTCACCTAATGACCCCCACCCACTCATCCCCACCCACTCACCCCCACCTACTGACCCACACCCACTCACCCTCACCCACACATCCCCACCCACTCACACCCACCCACTCACCCCCACCCACTCACCCCCACCGACTCACACCCACCCACTCACCCTCACCTACTCACCCCCACCTACTGACCCCCACCCACTCACCCTCACCCAATCACCCCCACCCACTCACCCCCACCTACTGACCCCCACCCACTCACACCCACCCACTCACCCCCACCCACTCACCCCACCCACTCATCCCCACCCACTCACCCACCCACTCACCCTCACCTACTGACCCCCACCACTCACCCCTCCCACTCACTCACCCACTCACCCACCCACTCACCCACCCACTCACCCACCCACTCACCCCCACCCACTCACCCTCACCCACTCACCCACCCACTCACCCACCCACTCACCCACCCACTCACCCACCCACTCACCCCCACCCACTCACCCCCACCCACTCACCCTCACCAACTCACCCTCACCCACTCACCCCCACCCACTCACACCCACCCACTCACCCCCACCCACTCACCCACCCACTCACCCTCACCCACTCACCCTCACCCACTCACCCTCACCCACTCACCCTCACCCACTCACCCTCACCCACTCACCCCCACCCACTCACCCTCACCCACTCACCCTCACCCACTCACCCTCACCCACTCACCCCCACCCACTCACCCCACCCACTCACCCACCCACTCACCCTCACCCAATCACCCCCACCCACTCATCCCCACCCACTCACCCTCACCCACTCACGCTCACCCACTCACCCTCACCAACTCAACCCCACCCTCTCATCCCCACCCACTCACCCTCACCCACTCACCCCCACCCACTCACCCTCACCTACTGACCCCCACCCACTCACCGCCACCCACTCACCCACCCACTCACCCTCACCTACTGACCCCCACCCACTCACCCCCACCCACTCACCCACCCACTCACCCTCACCTACTGACCCTCACCCACTCACGATCACCCACTCACCAACCCACTCACCCTCACCTACTGACCCTCACCTACTGACCCCCACCCACTCACCCACCCACTCACCCTCACCCACTCACCCTCACCTACTGACCCCCACCCACTCACCCCCACCCACTCACCCCCACCCACTCACCCACCCACTCACCCTCACCCAGCCACTCACCCTCACCTACTGACCCCCACCCACTCACCCACCCACTCACCCTCACCTACTGACCCCCACCCACTCACCCCCACCCACTCACCCTCCCACTCACCCTCACCCACCCACTCACCCTCACCTACTGACCCCCACCCACTAACCCACCCACTCACCCACCCACTCACCCTCACCCACTCACCCCCACCCACTCACCCACCCACTCACCCCCACCAACTCACCCCCACCCACTCACCCCCACCCACTCACCCACCCACTCACCCACCCACTCACCCACCCTCTCACCCCCACCCACTCACCCCCACCCACTCACCCCCACCTACTCACCCCCACCCACTCACCCTCACCTACTGACCCCCACCCACTCACCCCCACCCACTCATCCCCACCCACTCACCCCCACCCACTCACCCCCACCTACTGACCCCCACCCACTCACCCCCACCCACTCACCCTCACCTACTGACCCCCACCCACTCATCCCCACCCACTCACCCTCACCTACTGACCCCCACCCACTAATCCCCACCCACTCACCCCCACCCACTCACCCACCCACTCACCCTCACCTACTGACCCCCACCCACTCACCCCCACCCACTCACCCCACCCACTCATCCCCACCCACTCACCCTCACCTACTGACCCCCACCCACTCACCCCCACCCACTCACCCTCACCTACTGACCCCCACCCAATCATCCCCACCCACTCAACCCCACCCACTCACCCTCACCTACTGACCCCCACCCACTCACCCTCACCTACTGACCCCCACCCACTCATCCCCACCCACTCACCCCCACCCACTCACCCTCACCCACTCACCCTCACCCACTCACCCCCACCCACTCACCCCCACCCACTCACCCACCCACTCACCTTCATGCACTCACCCCCACCCACTCATCCCCACCCACTCACCCCCACCCACTCATCCCCACCCACTCACCCCCACCCACTCAACCACCCACTCACCCACCCACTCACCCTCACCTACTGACCCCCACCCACTCATCCCCATCCACTCACCCACCCACTCACCCACCCACTCACCCACCCACTCACCCACCCACTCACCCACCCACTCACCCTTACCTAATGACCCCCACCCACTCACCCCCACCCACTCACCCCCCAACTCACCCCCACCAACTCACCCACCCACTCACCCTCACCTAATGACCCCCACCCACTCATCCCCACCCACTCACCCCCACCTACTGACCCACACCCACTCACCCTCACCCACACATCCCCACCCACTCACACCCACCCACTCACCCCCACCCACTCACCCCCACCGACTCACACCCACCCACTCACCCTCACCTACTCACCCCCACCTACTGACCCCCACCCACTCACCCTCACCCAATCACCCCCACCCACTCACCCCCACCTACTGACCCCCACCCACTCACACCCACCCACTCACCCCCACCCACTCACCCCACCCACTCATCCCCACCCACTCACCCACCCACTCACCCTCACCTACTGACCCCCACCACTCACCCCTCCCACTCACTCACCCACTCACCCACCCACTCACCCACCCACTCACCCACCCACTCACCCCCACCCACTCACCCTCACCCACTCACCCACCCACTCACCCACCCACTCACCCACCCACTCACCCACCCACTCACCCCCACCCACTCACCCCCACCCACTCACCCTCACCAACTCACCCTCACCCACTCACCCCCACCCACTCACCCCCACCCACTCACCCCCACCCACTCACCCACCCACTCATCCCCACCCACTCACCCTCACCCACTCACCCTCACCCACTCACCCTCACCCACTCACCCTCACCCACTCACCCCCACCCACTCATCCCCACCCACTCACCCTCACCCACTCACCCTCACCCACTCACCCCCACCCACTCACCCCACCCACTCACCCACCCACTCACCCTCACCCAATCACCCCCACCCACTCATCCCCACCCACTCACCCTCACCCACTCACGCTCACCCACTCACCCTCACCAACTCAACCCCACCCTCTCATCCCCACCCACTCACCCTCACCCACTCACCCCCACCCACTCACCCTCACCTACTGACCCCCACCCACTCACCCCCACCCACTCACCCACCCACTCACCCTCACCTACTGACCCCCACCCACTCACCCCCACCCACTCACCCACCCACTCACCCTCACCTACTGACCCTCACCCACTCACGATCACCCACTCACCAACCCACTCACCCTCACCTACTGACCCTCACCTACTGACCCCCACCCACTCACCCACCCACTCACCCTCACCCACTCACCCTCACCTACTGACCCCCACCCACTCACCCCCACCCACTCACCCCCACCCACTCACCCACCCACTCACCCTCACCCAGCCACTCACCCTCACCTACTGACCCCCACCCACTCACCCACCCACTCACCCTCACCTACTGACCCCCACCCACTCACCCCCACCCACTCACCCACCCACTCACCCTCACCCACCCACTCACCCTCACCTACTGACCCCCACCCACTAACCCACCCACTCACCCACCCACTCACCCTCACCCACTCACCCCCACCCACTCACCCACCCACTCACCCCCACCAACTCACCCCCACCCACTCACCCCCACCCACTCACCCACCCACTCACCCACCCACTCACCCACCCACTCACCCCCACCCACTCACCCACCCACTCACCCTCACCCACTCACCCACCCACTCACCCCCACCCACTCACCCCCACCCACTCACCCCCACCCGCTCACCCTCACCCACTCACCCTCACCCACTCACCCCCACCCACTCACCCCCACCCACTCACCCACCCACTCACCCCCACCCACTCATCCCCACCCACTCACCCTCACCCACTCACCCTCACCCACTCACCCTCACCCACTCACCCCCACCCACTCATCCCCACCCACTCACCCCCACCCACTCACCCTCACCCACTCACCCTCACCCACTCACCCCCACCCACTCACCCACCCACTCACCCTCACCCACTCACCCCCACCCACTCATCCCCACCCACTCACCCTCACCCACTCACCCTCACCCACTCACCCCCACCCACTCATCCCCACCCACTCACCCTCACCCACTCACCCTCACCCACTCACCCCCACCCACTCACCCCCACCCACTCACCCCCACCCACTCACCCCCACCCACTCACCCTCACCTACTGACCCCACCCACACACCCCCACCCACTCACCCTCACCTACTGACCCCCACCCACTGACCCCCACCCACTCACCCTCACCTACTGACCCCCACCCACTCACCCCCACCCACTCACCCACCCACTCACCCTCACCTACTGACCCCCACCCACTCACCCCCACCCACTCACCCCCACCCACTCACCCCCACCCACTCACCCTCACCTACTGACCCCCACCCACTCACCCCCACCCACTCACCCACCCACTCACCCTCACCTACTGACCCCCACCCACTCACCCCCACCCACTCACCCTCACCCACTCACCCCCAACCACTCACCCACCCACTCAACCTCACCTACTGACCCCCAACAACTCACCCCCACCCACTCACCCTCAACTACTCACCCCCACCCACTCACCCCCACCCACTCACCCTCACCTACTGACCCCCACCCACTCACCCCCACACACTCACCCCCACCCACTCACCCCCAACCACTCACCCACCCACTCAACCTCACCTACTGACCCCCACCCACTCACCCCCACCCACTCACCCACCCACTCACCCTCACCTACTGACCCCACCCACTCACCCTCACCCACTCACCCCCACCCACTCACCCTCAACTACTGACCCCCACCCACTCAACCCCACCCACTCACCCCCACCCACTCACCCCCACCCACTCACCCTCACCTACTGACCCCCACCCACTCACCCCCACCCACTCACCCCCACCCACTCACCCCCAACCACTCACCCACCCACTCAACCTCACCTACTGACCCCCACCCACTCACCCCCACCCACTCACCCTCCCACTCACCCTCACCTACTGACCCCACCCACTCACCCTCACCCACTCATCCCCACCCACTCACCCTCACCCACTCACCCCCACCAACTCACCCTCACCCACTCACCCTCACCTACTGACCCCACCCACTCACCCTCACCCACTCACCCCCACCCACTCACCCTCACCTACTGACCCCCACCCACTCACCCACCCACTCACCCACCCAATCACCCTCACCTACTGACCCCCACCCACTCACCCCCACCCACTCACCCTTGCCTACTGACCCCCACCCACTCACCCTCACCCACTCACCCCCACCCACTCACCCTCAACTACTGACCCCCACCCACTCACCCACCCACTCACCCACTCACCCACCCACTCACCCTCACCTACTGACCCCCACCCACTCACCCCCACCCACTCACCCTCAACTACTGACCCCCACCCACTCACCCCCACCCACTCACCCACCCACTCACCCACCCACTCACCCTCACCTACTGACCCCCACCCACTCATCCCCATCCACTCACCCACCCACTCACCCACCCACTCACCCACCCACTCACCCACCCACTCACCCACCCACTCACCCTTACCTAATGACCCCCACCCACTCACCCCCACCCACTCACCCCCCAACTCACCCCCACCAACTCACCCACCCACTCACCCTCACCTAATGACCCCCACCCACTCATCCCCACCCACTCACCCCCACCTACTGACCCACACCCACTCACCCTCACCCACACATCCCCACCCACTCACACCCACCCACTCACCCCCACCCACTCACCCCCACCGACTCACACCCACCCACTCACCCTCACCTACTCACCCCCACCTACTGACCCCCACCCACTCACCCTCACCCAATCACCCCCACCCACTCACCCCCACCTACTGACCCCCACCCACTCACACCCACCCACTCACCCCCACCCACTCACCCCACCCACTCATCCCCACCCACTCACCCACCCACTCACCCTCACCTACTGACCCCCACCACTCACCCCTCCCACTCACTCACCCACTCACCCACCCACTCACCCACCCACTCACCCACCCACTCACCCCCACCCACTCACCCTCACCCACTCACCCACCCACTCACCCACCCACTCACCCACCCACTCACCCACCCACTCACCCCCACCCACTCACCCCCACCCACTCACCCTCACCAACTCACCCTCACCCACTCACCCCCACCCACTCACACCCACCCACTCACCCCCACCCACTCACCCACCCACTCATCCCCACCCACTCACCCTCACCCACTCACCCTCACCCACTCACCCTCACCCACTCACCCTCACCCACTCACCCCCACCCACTCATCCCCACCCACTCACCCTCACCCACTCACCCTCACCCACTCACCCCCACCCACTCACCCCACCCACTCACCCACCCACTCACCCTCACCCAATCACCCCCACCCACTCATCCCCACCCACTCACCCTCACCCACTCACGCTCACCCACTCACCCTCACCAACTCAACCCCACCCTCTCATCCCCACCCACTCACCCTCACCCACTCACCCCCACCCACTCACCCTCACCTACTGACCCCCACCCACTCACCCCCACCCACTCACCCACCCACTCACCCTCACCTACTGACCCCCACCCACTCACCCCCACCCACTCACCCACCCACTCACCCTCACCTACTGACCCTCACCCACTCACGATCACCCACTCACCAACCCACTCACCCTCACCTACTGACCCTCACCTACTGACCCCCACCCACTCACCCACCCACTCACCCTCACCCACTCACCCTCACCTACTGACCCCCACCCACTCACCCCCACCCACTCACCCCCACCCACTCACCCACCCACTCACCCTCACCCAGCCACTCACCCTCACCTACTGACCCCCACCCACTCACCCACCCACTCACCCTCACCTACTGACCCCCACCCACTCACCCCCACCCACTCACCCACCCACTCACCCTCACCCACCCACTCACCCTCACCTACTGACCCCCACCCACTAACCCACCCACTCACCCACCCACTCACCCTCACCCACTCACCCCCACCCACTCACCCACCCACTCACCCCCAACAACTCACCCCCACCCACTCACCCCCACCCACTCACCCACCCACTCACCCACCCACTCACCCACCCACTCACCCCCACCCACTCACCCACCCACTCACCCTCACCCACTCACCCACCCACTCACCCCCACCCACTCACCCCCACCCACTCACCCCCACCCGCTCACCCTTACCCACTCACCCTCACCCACTCACCCTCACCCACTCACCCCCACCCACTCATCCCCACCCACTCACCCCCACCCACTCACCCTCACCCACTCACCCTCACCCACTCACCCCCACCCACTCACCCTCACCCTCACCCACTCACCCTCACCCACTCACCCTCACACACTCACCCTCACCCACTCACCCTCACCCACTCACCCTCACCCACTCATCCACTCACCCTCACCCACTCACCCTCACCCACTCACCCCCACCCACTCACCCCCACCCACTCACCCCCACCCACTCACCCCCACCCACTCACCCTCACCTACTGACCCCACCCACACACCCCCACCCACTCACCCTCACCTACTGACCCCCACCCACTGACCCCCACCCACTCACCCTCACCTACTGACCCCCACCCACTCACCCCCACCCACTCACCCACCCACTCACCCTCACCTACTGACCCCCACCCACTCACCCCCACCCACTCACCCCCACCCACTCACCCCCACCCACTCACCCTCACCTACTGACCCCCACCCACTCACCCCCACCCACTCACCCACCCACTCACCCTCACCTACTGACCCCCACCCACTCACCCCCACCCACTCACCCTCACCCACTCACCCCCAACCACTCACCCACCCACTCAACCTCACCTACTGACCCCCACCCACTCACCCCCACCCACTCACCCTCAACTACTGACCCCCACCCACTCAACCCCACCCACTCACCCCCACCCACTCACCCCCACCCACTCACCCCCACCCACTCACCCTCACCTACTGACCCCCACCCACTCACCCCCACACACTCACCCCCACCCACTCACCCCCAACCACTCACCCACCCACTCAACCTCACCTACTGACCCCCACCCACTCACCCCCACCCACTCACCCACCCACTCACCCTCACCTACTGACCCCACCCACTCACCCTCACCCACTCACCCCCACCCACTCACCCTCAACTACTGACCCCCACCCACTCAACCCCACCCACTCACCCCCACCCACTCACCCCCACCCACTCACCCTCACCTACTGACCCCCACCCACTCACCCCCACCCACTCACCCCCACCCACTCACCCCCAACCACTCACCCACCCACTCAACCTCACCTACTGACCCCCACCCACTCACCCCCACCCACTCACCCTCCCACTCACCCTCACCTACTGACCCCACCCACTCACCCTCACCCACTCATCCCCACCCACTCACCCTCACCCACTCACCCCCACCAACTCACCCTCACCCACTCACCCTCACCTACTGACCCCACCCACTCACCCTCACCCACTCACCCCCACCCACTCACCCTCACCTACTGACCCCCACCCACTCACCCACCCACTCACCCACCCAATCACCCTCACCTACTGACCCCCACCCACTCACCCCCACCCACTCACCCTTGCCTACTGACCCCCACCCACTCACCCTCACCCACTCACCCCCACCCACTCACCCTCAACTACTGACCCCCACCCACTCACCCACCCACTCACCCACTCACCCACCCACTCACCCTCACCTACTGACCCCCACCCACTCACCCCCACCCACTCACCCTCAACTACTGACCCCCACCCACTCACCCCCACCCACTCACCCACCCACTCACCCACCCACTCACCCTCACCTACTGACCGCCACCCACTCATCCCCACCCACTCACCCACCCACTCACCCCCACCCACTCACCCCCACCCACTCACCCTCACCTACTGACACCCACCCACTCACCCCCACCCACTCACCCACCCACTCACCCACCCACTCACCCTCACCTACTGACCCCCACCCACTCATCCCCATCCACTCACCCACCCACTCACCCACCCACTCACCCACCCACTCACCCACCCACTCACCCTCACCTAATGACCCCCACCCACTCACCCCCACCCACTCACCCCCCCACTCACCCCCACCCACTCACCCACCCACTCACCCTCACCTAATGACCCCCACCCACTCATCCCCACCCACTCACCCCCACCTACTGACCCACACCCACTCACCCTCACCCACTCATCCCCACCCACTCACACCCACCCACTCACCCCCACCCACTCACCCCCACCGACTCACACCCACCCACTCACCCTCACCTACTCACCCCCACCTACTGACCCCCACCCACTCACCCTCACCCAATCACCCCCACCCACTCACCCCTACCTACTGACCCCCACCCACTCACACCCACCCACTCACCCCCACCCACTCACCCCACCCACTCATCCCCACCCACTCACCCACCCACTCACCCTCACCTACTGACCCCCACCCACTCACCCCTCCCACTCACCCACCCACTCACCCACACCCACTCACCCACCCACTCACCCACCCACTCACCCACCCACTCACCCACCCACTCACCCACCCACTCACCCCCACCCACTCACCCCCACCCACTCACCCACCCACTCACCCTCACCTAATGACCCCCACCCACTCACCCCCACTCACTCACCCCCACCTACTGACCCCCACCCACTCACCCCCACCCACTCACCCCCACCCACTCACCCCCACCTACTCACCCCCACCCACTCACCCTCACCTACTGACCCCCACCCACTCACCCCCACCCACTCATCCCCACCCACTCACCCCCACCCACTCACCCCCACCTACTGACCCCCACCCACTCACCCCCACCCACTCACCCTCACCTACTGACCCCCACCCACTCATCCCCACCCACTCACCCTCACCTACTGACCCCCACCCACTCATCCCCACCCACTCACCCCCACCCACTCACCCTCACCCACTCACCCCCACCCACTCACCCCCACCCACTCACCCACCCACTCACCCTCACCCACTCACCCCCACCCACTCATCCCCACCCACTCACCCTCACCCACTCACGCTCACCCACTCACCCTCACCAACTCAACCCCACCCTCTCATCCCCACCCACTCACCCTCACCCACTCACCCCCACCCACTCACCCTCACCTACTGACCCCCACCCACTCACCCCCACCCACTCACCCACCCACTCACCCTCACCTACTGACCCCCACCCACTCACCCCCACCCACTCACCCACCCACTCACCCTCACCTACTGACCCTCACCCACTCACGATCACCCACTCACCAACCCACTCACCCTCACCTACTGACCCTCACCTACTGACCCCCACCCACTCACCCACCCACTCACCCTCACCCACTCACCCTCACCTACTGACCCCCACCCACTCACCCCCACCCACTCACCCCCACCCACTCACCCACCCACTCACCCTCACCCAGCCACTCACCCTCACCTACTGACCCCCACCCACTCACCCACCCACTCACCCTCACCTACTGACCCCCACCCACTCACCCCCACCCACTCACCCACCCACTCACCCTCACCCACCCACTCACCCTCACCTACTGACCCCCACACTCTAACCCACCCACTCACCCACCCACTCACCCTCACCCACTCACCCCCACCCAGTCACCCACCCACTCACCCCCACCAACTCACCCCCACCCACTCACCCCCACCCACTCACCCACCCACTCACCCACCCACTCACCCACCCACTCACCCCCACCCACTCACCCACCCACTCACCCTCACCCACTCACCCACCCACTCACCCCCACCCACTCACCCCCACCCACTCACCCCCACCCGCTCACCCTCACCCACTCACCCTCACCCACTCACCCCCACCCACTCACCCCCACCCACTCACCCACCCACTCACCCCCACCCACTCATCCCCACCCACTCACCCTCACCCACTCACCCTCACCCACTCACCCTCACCCACTCACCCCCACCCACTCATCCCCACCCACTCACCCCCACCCACTCACACTCACCCACTCACCCTCACCCACTCACCCCCACCCACTCACCCACCCACTCACCCTCACCCACTCACCCCCACCCACTCATCCCCACCCACTCACCCTCACCCACTCACCCTCACCCACTCACCCTCACCCACTCACCCCCACCCACTCACCCCCACCCACTCACCCCCACCCACTCACCCCCACCCACTCACCCTCACCTACTGACCCCACCCACACACCCCCACCCACTCACCCTCACCTACTGACCCCCACCCACTGACCCCCACCCACTCACCCTCACCTACTGACCCCCACCCACTCACCCCCACCCACTCACCCACCCACTCACCCTCACCTACTGACCCCCACCCACTCACCCCCACCCACTCACCCCCACCCACTCACCCCCACCCACTCACCCTCACCTACTGACCCCCACCCACTCACCCCCACCCACTCACCCACCCACTCACCCTCACCTACTGACCCCCACCCACTCACCCCCACCCACTCACCCTCACCCACTCACCCCCAACCACTCACCCACCCACTCAACCTCACCTACTGACCCCCACCCACTCACCCCCACCCACACCCTCAACTACTGACCCCCACCCACTCAACCCCACCCACTCACCCCCACCCACTCACCCCCACCCACTCACCCCCACCCACTCACCCTCACCTACTGACCCCCACCCACTCATCCCCACCCACTCACCCCCACCCACTCACCCCCAACCACTCACCCACCCACTCAACCTCACCTACTGACCCCCACCCACTCACCCCCACCCACTCACCCACCCACTCACCCTCACCTACTGACCCCACGCACTCACCCTCACCCACTCACCCCCACCCACTCACCCTCAACTACTGACCCCCACCCACTCACCCCCACCCACTCACCCTCACCTACTGACCCACACCCACTCACCCCCACCCACTCACCCCCACCCACTCACCCCCAACCACTCACCCACCCACTCAACCTCACCTACTGACCCCCACCCACTCACCCCCACCCACTCACCCTCCCACTCACCCTCACCTACTGACCCCACCCACTCACCCTCACCCACTCATCCCCACCCACTCACCCTCACCCACTCACCCCCACCAACTCACCCTCACCCACTCACCCTCACCTACTGACCCCACCCACTCACCCTCACCCACTCACCCCCACCCACTCACCCTCACCTACTGACCCCCACCCACTCACCCACCCACTCACCCACCCAATCACCCTCACCTACTGACCCCCACCCACTCACCCCCACGCACTCACCCTTACCTACTGACCCCCACCCACTCACCCTCACCCACTCACCCCCACCCACTCACCCTCAACTACTGACCCCCACCCACTCACCCACCCACTCACCCACTCACCCACCCACTCACCCTCACCTACTGACCCCTACCCACTCACCCCCACCCACTCACCCTCAACTACTGACCCCCACCCACTCACCCCCACCCACTCACCCACCCACTCACCCACCCACTCACCCTCACCTACTGACCGCCACCCACTCATCCCCACCCACTCACCCACCCACTCACCCCCACCCACTCACCCCCACCCACTCACCCTCACCTACTGACACCCACCCACTCACCCCCACCCACTCACCCACCCACTCACCCACCCACTCACCCTCACCTACTGACCCCCACCCACTCATCCCCATCCACTCACCCACCCACTCACCCACCCACTCACCCACCCACTCACCCACCCACTCACCCTCACCTAATGACCCCCACCCACTCACCCCCACCCACTCACCCCCCCACTCACCCCCACCCACTCACCCACCCACTCACCCTCACCTAATGACCCCCACCCACTCATCCCCACCCACTCACCCCCACCTACTGACCCACACCCACTCACCCTCACCCACTCATCCCCACCCACTCACACCCACCCACTCACCCCCACCCACTCACCCCCACCGACTCACACCCACCCACTCACCCTCACCTACTCACCCCCACCTACTGACCCCCACCCACTCACCCTCACCCAATCACCCCCACCCACTCACCCCCACCTACTGACCCCCACCCACTCACACCCACCCACTCACCCCCACCCACTCACCCCACCCACTCATCCCCACCCACTCACCCACCCACTCACCCTCACCTACTGACCCCCACCCACTCACCCCTCCCACTCACCCACCCACTCACCCCCACCCACTCACCCACCCACTCACCCACCCACTCACCCACCCACTCACCCACCCACTCACCCACCCACTCACCCCCACCCACTCACCCACCCACTCACCCTCACCTAATGACCCCCACCCACTCACCCCCACTCACTCACCCCCACCTACTGACCCCCACCCACTCACCCCCACCCACTCACCCCCACCCACTCACCCCCACCTACTCACCCCCACCCACTCACCCTCACCTACTGACCCCCACCCACTCACCCCCACCCACTCATCCCCACCCACTCACCCCCACCCACTCACCCCCACCTACTGACCCCCACCTACTGACCCCCACCCACTCACCCCCACCCACTCACCCTCACCTACTGACCCCCACCCACTCATCCCCACCCACTCACCCTCACCTACTGACCCCCACCCACTCATCCCCACCCACTCACCCCCACCCACTCACCCACCCACTCACCCTCACCTACTGACCCCCACCCACTCACCCCCACCCACTCAGCCCACCCACTCATCCCCACCCACTCACCCACACACTCACCCTCACCTACTGACCCCCACCCACTCACCCCCACCCACTCATCCCCACCCACTCACCCCCACCCACTCACCCTCACCTACTGACCCCCACCCACTCACCCCCACCCACTCACCCTCACCTACTGACCCCCACCCAATCATCCCCACCCACTCAACCCCACCCACTCACCCTCACCTACTGACCCCCACCCACTCACCCTCACCTACTGACCCCCACCCACTCATCCCCACCCACTCACCCCCACCCACTCACCCTCACCCACTCACCCTCACCCACTCACCCCCACCCACTCACCCCCACCCACTCACCCACCCACTCACCTTCACCCACTCACCCCCACCCACTCATCCCCACCCACTCACCCCCACCCACTCATCCCCACCCACTCACCCCCACCCACTCAACCACCCACTCACCCACCCACTCACCCTCACCTACTGACCCCCACCCACTCATCCCCATCCACTCACCCACCCACTCACCCACCCACTCACCCACCCACTCACCCACCCACTCACCCACCCACTCACCCTTACCTAATGACCCCCACCCACTCACCCCCACCCACTCACCCCCCCACTCACCCCCACCCACTCACCCACCCAATCACCCTCACCTACTGACCCCCACCCACTCACCCCCACCCACTCACCCTTACCTACTGACCCCCACCCACTCACCCTCACCCACTCACCCCCACCCACTCACCCTCAACTACTGACCCCCACCCACTCACCCACCCACTCACCCACTCACCCACCCACTCACCCTCACCTACTGACCCCCACCCACTCACCCCCACCCAGTCACCCTCAACTACTGACCCCCACCCACTCACCCCCACCCACTCACCCACCCACTCACCCACCCACTCACCCTCACCTACTGACCGCCACCCACTCATCCCCACCCACTCACCCACCCACTCACCCCCACCCACTCACCCCCACCCACTCACCCTCACCTACTGACACCCACCCACTCACCCCCACCCACTCACCCACCCACTCACCCACCCACTCAACCTCACCTACTGACCCCCACCCACTCATCCCCATCCACTCACCCACCCACTCACCCACCCACTCACCCACCCACTCACCCACCCACTCACCCTCACCTAATGACCCCCACCCACTCACCCCCACCCACTCACCCCCCCACTCACCCCCACCCACTCACCCACCCACTCACCCTCACCTAATGACCCCCACCCACTCATCCCCACCCACTCACCCCCACCTACTGACCCACACCCACTCACCCTCACCCACTCATCCCCACCCACTCACACCCACCCACTCACCCCCACCCACTCACCCCCACCGACTCACACCCACCCACTCACCCTCACCTACTCACCCCCACCTACTGACCCCCACCCACTCACCCTCACCCAATCACCCCCACCCACTCACCCCCACCTACTGACCCCCACCCACTCACACCCACCCACTCACCCCCACCCACTCACCCCACCCACTCATCCCCACCCACTCACCCACCCACTCACCCTCACCTACTGACCCCCACCCACTCACCCCTCCCACTCACCCACCCACTCACCCCCACCCACTCACCCACCCACTCACCCACCCACTCACCCACCCACTCACCCACCCACTCACCCACCCACTCACCCACCCACTCACCCCCACCCACTCACCCACCCACTCACCCTCACCTAATGACCCCCACCCACTCACCCCCACTCACTCACCCCCACCTACTGACCCCCACCCACTCACCCCCACCCACTCACCCCCACCCACTCACCCCCACCTACTCACCCCCACCCACTCACCCTCACCTACTGACCCCCACCCACTCACCCCCACCCACTCATCCCCACCCACTCACCCCCACCCACTCACCCCCACCTACTGACCCCCACCTACTGACCCCCACCCACTCACCCCCACCCACTCACCCTCACCTACTGACCCCCACCCACTCATCCCCACCCACTCACCCTCACCTACTGACCCCCACCCACTCATCCCCACCCACTCACCCCCACCCACTCACCCACCCACTCACCCTCACCTACTGACCCCCACCCACTCACCCCCACCCACTCACCCCACCCACTCATCCCCACCCACTCACCCACACACTCACCCTCACCTACTGACCCCCACCCACTCACCCCCACCCACTCATCCCCACCCACTCACCCCCACCCACTCACCCTCACCTACTGACCCCCACCCACTCACCCCCACCCACTCACCCTCACCTACTGACCCCCACCCAATCATCCCCACCCACTCAACCCCACCCACTCACCCTCACCTACTGACCCCCACCCACTCACCCTCACCTACTGACCCCCACCCACTCATCCCCACCCACTCATCCCCACCCACTCACCCTCACCCTCTCACCCTCACCCACTCACCCCCACCCACTCACCCCCACCCACTCACCCACCCACTCACCTTCACCCACTCACCCCCACCCACTCATCCCCACCCACTCACCCCCACCCACTCATCCCCACCCACTCACCCCCACCCACTCAACCACCCACTCACCCACCCACTCACCCTCACCTACTGACCCCCACCCACTCATCCCCATCCACTCACCCACCCACTCACCCACCCACTCACCCACCCACTCACCCACCCACTCACCCTTACCTAATGACCCCCACCCACTCACCCCCACCCACTCACACCCCCACTCTCCCCCACCCACTCACCCACCCACTCACCCTCACCTAATGACCCCCACCCACTCATCTCCACCCACTCACCCCCACCTACTGACCCACACCCACTCACCCTCACCCACTCATCCCCACCCACTCACACCCACCCACTCACCCCCACCCACTCACCCCCACCGACTCACACCCACCCA
Source organism: Carcharodon carcharias (assembly GCF_017639515.1). Classification (NCBI taxonomy): domain Eukaryota; kingdom Metazoa; phylum Chordata; class Chondrichthyes; order Lamniformes; family Lamnidae; genus Carcharodon; species Carcharodon carcharias. Next base: position 5,433,607 of record NC_054478.1, on the reverse strand, counting down.
CTCACCCTCACCTACTCACCCCCACCTACTGACCCCCACCCACTCACCCTCACCCAATCACCCCCACCCACTCACCCCCACCTACTGACCCCCACCCACTCACACCCACCCACTCACCCCCACCCACTCACCCCACCCACTCATCCCCACCCACTCACCCACCCACTCACCCTCACCTACTGAACCCCACCACTCACCCCTCCCACTCACTCACCCACTCACCCACCCACTCACCCACCCACTCACCCACCCACTCACCCCCACCCACTCACCCTCACCCACTCACCCACCCACTCACCCACCCACTCACCCACCCACTCACCCCCACCCACTCACCCACCCACTCACCCACCCACTCACCCACCCACTCACCCACCCACTCACCCCCACCTAATGACCCCCAGCCACTCACCCCCACTCACTCACCCCCACCTACTGACCCCCACCCACTCACCCCCACCCACTCACCCCCACCCACTCACCCCCACCTACTCACCCCCACCCACTCACCCTCACCTACTGACCCCCACGCACTCACCCCCACCCACTCATCCCCACCCACTCACCCCCACCCACTCACCCCCACCTACTGACCCCCACCCACTCACCCCCACCCACTCACCCTCACCTACTGACCCCCACCCACTCATCCCCACCCACTCACCCTCACCTACTGACCCCCACCCACTCATCCCCACCCACTCACCCCCACCCACTCACCCACCCACTCACCCTCACCTACTGACCCCCACCCACTCACCCCCACCCACTCACCCCACCCACTCATCCCCACCCTCTCACCCACCCACTCACCCTCACCTACTGACCCCCACCCACTCACCCCCACCCACTCATCCCCACCCACTCATCCCCACCCACTCACCCCCACCCACTCACCCTCACCTACTGACCCCCACACACTCACCCCCACCCACTCACCCTCACCTACTGACCCCCACCCAATCATCCCCACCCACTCAACCCCACCCACTCACCCTCACCTACTGACCCCCACCCACTCACCCTCACCTACTGACCCCCACCCACTCATCCCCACCCACTCACCCCCACCCACTCACCCCCACCCACTCACCCACCCACTCACCCACCCACTCACCCTCACCTACTGTCCCCCACCCACTCACCCCCACCCACTCATCCCCACCCAATCACCCTCACCTACTTACCCCCACCCACTCAACGCCACCCACCCCCCCCCACCCACTCACCCCCACCCACTCACCCCCACCCACTCAGCCTCACCTACTGACCCCCACCCACTCATCCCCACCCACTCACCCCCACCCATTCACCCACCCACTCACCCTCACCCACTCACCCTCACCTACTGACCCCCACCCACTCATCCCCACCCACTCACCCCCACCCACTCACCCTCACCTACTAACCCCCACCCACTCACCCCCACCCACTCACCCTCACCTACTGACCCCAACCCACTCTCTCCCACCCACTCATCCCCACCCACTCACCCACCCACTCACCCACCCACTCACCCTCACCCACTCACCCTCACCTACTGACCCCCACCCAATCACCCCCACCCACTCACCCCCACCCACTCACCCCCACCCACTCATCCCCACCCACTCACCCCCACCCACTCACCCTCACCTACTGACCCCCACCCACTCACCCCCACCCACTCACCCACCCACTCACCCTCACCTACTAACCCCCACCCACTCACCCCCACCCACTCACCCTCACCTACTGACCCCCACCCACTCATCCCCACCCACTCACCCTCACCCACTCACCCCCACCAACTCACCCTCACCCACTCACCCTCACCTACTGACCCCACCCACTCACCCTCACCCACTCACCCCCACCCACTCACCCTCACCTACTGACCCCCACCCACTCACCCACCCACTCACCCACCCAATCACCCTCACCTACTGACCCCCACCCACTCACCCCCACCCACTCACCCTCACCTACTGACCCCCACCCACTCACCCTCACCCACTCACCCCCACCCACTCACCCTCAACTACTGACCCCCACCCACTCACCCACCCACTCACCCACTCACCCACCCACTCACCCTCACCTACTGACCCCCACCCACTCACCCCCACCCACTCACCCTCAACTACTGACCCCCACCCACTCACCCCCACCCACTCACCCACCCACTCACCCACCCACTCACCCTCACCTACTGACCGCCACCCACTCATCCCCACCCACTCACCCACCAACTCACCCCCACCCACTCACCCCCACCCACTCACCCTCACCTACTGACACCCACCCACTCACCCCCACCCTCTCACCCACCCACTCACACACCCACTCACCCTCACCTACTGACCCCCACCCACTCATCCCCATCCACTCACCCACCCACTCACCCACCCACTCACCCACCCACTCACCCACCCACTCACCCTCACCTAATGACCCCCACCCACTCACCCCCACCCACTCACCCCCCCACTCACCCCCACCCACTCACCCACCCACTCACCCTCACCTAATGACCCCCACCCACTCATCCCCACCCACTCACCCCCACCTACTGACCCACAAACACTCACCCTCACCCACTCATCCCCACCCTCTCACACCCACCCACTCACCCCCACCCACTCACCCCCACCGACTCACACCCACCCACTCACCCTCACCTACTCACCCCCACCTACTGACCCCCACCCACTCACCCTCACCCAATCACCCCCACCCACTCACCCCCACCTACTGACCCCCACCCACTCACACCCACCCACTCACCCCCACCCACTCACCCCACCCACTCATCCCCACCCACTCACCCACCCACTCACCCTCACCTACTGACCCCCACCCACTCACCCCTCCCACTCACTCACCCACTCACCCACCCACTCACCCACCCACTCACCCACCCACTCACCCCCACCCACTCACCCCCACCCACTCACCCACCCACTCACCCTCACCTAATGACCCCCACCCACTCACCCCCACTCACTCACCCCCACCTACTGACCCCCACCCACTCACCCCCACCCACTCACCCCCACCCACTCACCCCCACCTACTCACCCCCACCCACTCACCCTCACCTACTGACCCCCACCCACTCACCCCCACCCACTCATCCCCACCCACTCACCCCCACCCACTCACCCCCACCTACTGACCCCCACCCACTCACCCCCACCCACTCACCCTCACCTACTGACCCCCACCCACTCATCCCCACCCACTCACCCTCACCTACTGACCCCCACCCACTCATCCCCACCCACTCACCCCCACCCACTCACCCACCCACTCACCCTCACCTACTGACCCCCACCCACTCACCCCCACCCACTCACCCCCACCCACTCACCCCACCCACTCATCCCCAGCCACTCACCCACCCACTCACCCTCACCTACTGACCCCCACCCACTCACCCCCACCCACTCATCCCCACCCACTCACCCCCACCCACTCACCCTCACCTACTGACCTCCACCCACTCACCCCCACCCACTCACCCTCACCTACTGACCCCCACCCAATCATCCCCACCCACTCAACCCCACCCACTCACCCTCACCTACTGACCCCCACCCACTCACCCTCACCTACTGACCCCCACCCACTCATCCCCACCCACTCACCCTCACCCACTCACCCTCACCCACTCACCCCCACCCACTCACCGCCACCCACTCACCCACCCACTCACCCTCACCCACTCACCCCCACCCACTCATCCCCACCCACTCATCCCCACCCACTCACCCTCACCCACTCACCCTCACCCACTCACCCCCACCCACTCATCCCCACCCACTCACCCCCACCCACTCACCCCCACCCACTCAACCACCCACTCACCCACCCACTCACCCTCACCTACTGACCCACACCCACTCATCCCCATCCACTCACCCACCCACTCACCCACCCACTCACCCACCCACTCACCCACCCACTCACCCTTACCTAATGACCCCCACCCACTCACCCCCACCCACTCACCCCCCCACTCACCCCCACCCACTCACCCACCCACTCACCCTCACCTAATGACCCCCACCCACTCATCCCCACCCACTCACCCCCACCTACTGACCCACACCCACTCACCCTCACCCACTCATCCCCACCCACTCACACCCACCCACTCACCCCCACCCACTCACCCCCACCGACTCACACCCACCCACTTACCCTCACCTACTCACCCCCACCTACTGACCCCCACCCACTCACCCTCACCCAATCACCCCCACCCACTCACCCCCACCTACTGACCCCCACCCACTCACACCCACCCACTCACCCCCACCCACTCACCCCACCCACTCATCCCCACCCACTCACCCACCCACTCACCCTCACCTACTGACCCCCACCCACTCACCCCTCCCACTCACTCACCCACTCACCCACCCACTCACCCACCCACTCACCCCCACCCACTCACCCCCACCCACTCACCCCCACCCACTCACTCACCCACTCACCCACCCACTCACCCACCCACTCACCCCCACCCACTCACCCACCCACTCACCCACCCACTCACCAACCCACTCACCCACCCACTCACCCACCCACTCACCCACCCACTCACCCCCACCCACTCACCCACCCACTCACCCTCACCTAATGACCCCCACCCACTCACCCCCACTCACTCACCCCCACCTACTGACCCCCACCCACTCACCCCCACCCACTCACCCCCCACCCACTCACCCCCACCCACTCACCCTCACCTACTGACCCCCACCCACTCACCCCCACCCACTCATCCCCACCCACTCACCCCCACCCACTCACCCCCACCTACTGACCCCCACCCACTCACCCCCACCCACTCACCCACCCACTCACCCTCACCTACTGACCCCCACCCACTCACCCACCCACTCACCCACCCACTCACCCACCCACTCACCCACCCACTCACCCACCCACTCACCCACCCACTCACCCCCACCCACTCACCCACCCACTCACCCTCACCTAATGACCCCCACCCACTCACCCCCACTCACTCACCCCCACCTACTGACCCCCACCCACTCACCCCCACCCACTCACCCCCACCCACTCACCCCCACCTACTCACCCCCACCCACTCACCCTCACCTACTGACCCCCACCCACTCACCCCCACCCACTCATCCCCACCCACTCACCCCCACCTACTCACCCCCACCCACTCACCCTCACCTACTGACCCCCACCCACTCACCCCCACCCACTCATCCCCACCCACTCACCCCCACCCACTCACCCCCACCTACTGACCCCCACCTACTGACCCCCACCCACTCACCCCCACCCACTCACCCTCACCTACTGACCCCCACCCACTCATCCCCACCCACTCACCCTCACCTACTGACCCCCACCCACTCATCCCCACCCACTCACCCCCACCCACTCACCCACCCACTCACCCTCACCTACTGACCCCCACCCACTCACCCCCACCCACTCACCCCACCCACTCATCCCCACCCACTCACCCACACACTCATCCTCACCTACTGACCCCCACCCACTCACCCCCACCCACTCATCCCCACCCACTCACCCCCACCCACTCACCCTCACCTACTGACCCCCACCCACTCACCCCCACCCACTCACCCTCACCTACTGACCCCCACCCAATCATCCCCACCCACTCAACCCCACCCACTCACCCTCACCTACTGACCCCCACCCACTCACCCTCACCTACTGACCCCCACCCACTCATCCCCACCCACTCACCCCCACCCACTCACCCTCACCCACTCACCCTCACCCACTCACCCCCACCCACTCACCCCCACCCACTCACCCACCCACTCACCTTCACCCACTCACCCCCACCCACTCATCCCCACCCACTCACCCCCACCCACTCATCCCCACCCACTCACCCCCACCCACTCAACCACCCACTCACCCACCCACTCACCCTCACCTACTGACCCCCACCCACTCATCCCCATCCACTCACCCACCCACTCACCCACCCACTCACCCACCCACTCACCCACCCACTCACCCACCCACTCACCCTTACCTAATGACCCCCACCCACTCACCCCCACCCACTCACCCCCCCACTCACCCCCACCCACTCACCCACCCACTCACCCTCACCTAATGACCCCCACCCACTCATCTCCACCCACTCACCCCCACCTACTGACCCACACCCACTCACCCTCACCCACTCATCCCCACCCACTCACACCCACCCACTCACCCCCACCCACTCACCCCCACCGACTCACACCCACCCACTCACCCTCACCTACTCACCCCCACCTACTGACCCCCACCCACTCACCCTCACCCAATCACCCCCACCCACTCACCCCCACCTACTGACCCCCACCCACTCACACCCACCCACTCACCCCCACCCACTCACCCCACCCACTCATCCCCACCCACTCACCCACCCACTCACCCTCACCTACTGAACCCCACCACTCACCCCTCCCACTCACTCACCCACTCACCCACCCACTCACCCACCCACTCACCCACCCACTCACCCCCACCCACTCACCCTCACCCACTCACCCACCCACTCACCCACCCACTCACCCACCCACTCACCCCCACCCACTCACCCACCCACTCACCCACCCACTCACCCACCCACTCACCCACCCACTCACCCACCCACTCACCCACCCACTCACCCCCACCTAATGACCCCAGCCACTCACCCCCACCCACTCACCCCCACCTACTGACCCCCACCCACTCACCCCCACCCACTCACCCCCACCCACTCACCCCCACCTACTCACCCCCATCCACTCACCCTCACCTACTGACCCCCACGCACTCACCCCCACCCACTCAACCCACCCACTCACCCCCACCCACTCACCCCCACCTACTGACCCCCACCCACTCACCCCCACCCACTCACCCTCACCTACTGACCCCCACCCACTCATCCCCACCCACTCACCCTCACCTACTGACCCCCACCCACTCATCCCCACCCACTCACCCCCACCCACTCACCCACCCACTCACCCTCACCTACTGACCCCCACCCACTCACCCCCACCCACTCACCCCACCCACTCATCCCCACCCTCTCACCCACCCACTCACCCTCACCTACTGACCCCCACCCACTCACCCCCACCCACTCATCCCCAGCCACTCACCCCCACCCACTCACCCTCACCTACTGACCCCCACACACTCACCCCCACCCACTCACCCTCACCTACTGACCCCCACCCAATCATCCCCACCCACTCAACCCCACCCACTCACCCTCACCTACTGACCCCCACCCACTCACCCTCACCTACTGACCCCCACCCACTCATCCCCACCCACTCACCCCCACCCACTCACCCCCACCCACTCACCCACCCACTCACCCACCCACTCACCCTCACCTACTGTCCCCCACCCACTCACCCCCACCCACTCACCCCCACCCAATCACCCTCACCTACTTACCCCCACCCACTCAACGCCACCCACCCCCCCCCACCCACTCACCCCCACCCACTCAGCCTCACCTACTGACCCCCACCCACTCATCCCCACCCACTCACCCCCACCCATTCACCCACCCACTCACCCTCACCCACTCACCCTCACCTACTGACCCCCACCCACTCATACCCACCAACTCACCCCCACCCACTCACCCTCACCTACTAACCCCCACCCACTCACCCCCACCCACTCACCCTCACCTACTGACCCCAACCCACTCTCTCCCACCCACTCATCCCCACCCACTCACCCACCCACTCACCCACCCACTCACCCTCACCCACTCACCCTCACCTACTGACCCCCACCCAATCACCCCCACCCACTCACCCCCACCCACTCACCCCCACCCACTCATCCCCACCCACTCACCCCCACCCACTCACCCTCACCTACTGACCCCCACCCACTCACCCCCACCCACTCACCCACCCACTCACCCTCACCTACTAACCCCCACCCACTCACCCCCACCCACTCACCCTCACCTACTGACCCCCACCCACTCATCCCCACCCACTCACCCTCACCCACTCACCCCCACCAACTCACCCTCACCCACTCACCCTCACCTACTGACCCCACCCACTCACCCTCACCCACTCACCCCCACCCACTCACCCTCACCTACTGACCCCCACCCACTCACCCACCCACTCACCCACCCAATCACCCTCACCTACTGACCCCCACCCACTCACACCCACCCACTCACCCCCACCCACTCACCCCACCCACTCATCCCCACCCACTCACCCACCCACTCACCCTCACCTACTGACCCCCACCCACTAACCCCTCCCACTCACTCACCCACTCACCCACCCACTCACCCACCCACTCACCCACCCACTCACCCTCACCTAATGACCCCCACCCACTCACCCCCACTCACTCACCCCCACCTACTGACCCCCACCCACTCACCCCCACCCACTCACCCCCACCCACTCACCCCCACCTACTCACCCCCACCCACTCACCCTCACCTACTGACCCCCACCCACTCACCCCCACCCACTCATCCCCACCCACTCACCCCCACCCACTCACCCCCACCTACTGACCCCCACCCACTCACCCCCACCCACTCACCCTCACCTACTGACCCCCACCCACTCATCCCCACCCACTCACCCTCACCTACTGACCCCCACCCACTCATCCCCACCCACTCACCCCCACCCACTCACCCACCCACTCACCCTCAACTACTGACCCCCACCCACTCACCCCCACCCACTCACCCCACCCACTCATCCCCAGCCACTCACCCACCCACTCACCCTCACCTACTGACCCCCACCCACTCACCCCCACCCACTCATCCCCACCCACTCACCCCCACCCACTCACCCTCACCTACTGACCTCCACCCACTCACCCCCACCCACTCACCCTCACCTACTGACCCCCACCCAATCATCCCCACCCACTCAACCCCACCCACTCACCCTCACCTACTGACCCCCACCCACTCACCCTCACCTACTGACCCCCACCCACTCATCCCCACCCACTCACCCTCACCCACTCACCCTCACCCACTCACCCCCACCCACTCACCCCCACCCACTCACCCACCCACTCACCCTCACCCACTCACCCCCACCCACTCATCCCCACCCACTCATCCCCACCCACTCACCCTCACCCACTCACCCTCACCCACTCACCCCCACCCACTCATCCCCACCCACTCACCCCCAACCACTCACCCCCACCCACTCAACCACCCACTCACCCACCCACTCACCCTCACCTACTGACCCCCACCCACTCATCCCCATCCACTCACCCACCCACTCACCCACCCACTCACCCACCCACTCACCCACCCACTCACCCTTACCTAATGACCCCCACCCACTCACCCCCACCCACTCACCCCCCCACTCACCCCCACCCACTCACCCACCCACTCACCCTCACCTAATGACCCCCACCCACTCATCCCCACCCACTCACCCCCACCTACTGACCCACACCCACTCACCCTCACCCACTCATCCCCACCCACTCACACCCACCCACTCACCCCCACCCACTCACCCCCACCGACTCACACCCACCCACTTACCCTCACCTACTCACCCCCACCTACTGACCCCCACCCACTCACCCTCACCCAATCACCCCCACCCACTCACCCCCACCTACTGACCCCCACCCACTCACACCCACCCACTCACCCCCACCCACTCACCCCACCCACTCATCCCCACCCACTCACCCACCCACTCACCCTCACCTACTGACCCCCACCCACTCACCCCTCCCACTCACTCACCCACTCACCCACCCACTCACCCACCCACTCACCCACCCACTCACCCCCACCCACTCACCCCCACCCACTCACCCCCACCCACTCACTCACCCACTCACCCACCCACTCACCCACCCACTCACCCCCACCCACTCACCCACCCACTCACCCACCCACTCACCAACCCACTCACCCACCCACTCACCCACCCACTCACCCACCCACTCACCCCCACCCACTCACCCACCCACTCACCCTCACCTAATGACCCCCACCCACTCACCCCCACTCACTCACCCCCACCTACTGACCCCCACCCACTCACCCCCACCCACTCACCCCCACCCACTCACCCCCACCTACTCACCCCCACCCACTCACCCTCACCTACTGACCCCCACCCACTCACCCCCACCCACTCATCCCCACCCACTCACCCCCACCCACTCACCCCCACCTACTGACCCCCACCCACTCACCCCCACCCACTCGTCCACCCACTCACCCTCACCTACTGACCCCCACCCACTCTCCCCCACCCACTCACCCCACCCACTCATCCCCACCCACTCACCCACCCACTCACCCTCACCTACTGACCCCCACCCACTCACCCCCACCCACTCATCCCCACCCACTCACCCCCACCCACTCACCCTCACCTACTGACCCCCACCCACTCACCCCCACCCACTCACCCTCACCTACTGACCCCCACCCAATCATCCCCACCCACTCAACCCCACCCACTCACCCTCACCTACTGACCCCCACCCACTCACCCTCACCTACTGACCCCCACCCACTCATCCCCACCCACTCACCCCCACCCACTCACCCCCACCCACTCACCCACCCACTCACCCACCCACTCACCCTCACCTACTGTCCCCCACCCACTCACCCCCACCCACTCATCCCCACACAATCACCCTCACCTACTTACCCCCACCCACTCAACGCCACCCACCCACCCCCACCCACTCACCCCCACCCACTCACCCCCACCCACTCAGCCTCACCTACTGACCCCCACCCACTCATCCCCACCCACTCACCCCCACGCACTCACCCACCCACTCACCCTCACCCACTCACCCTCACCTACTGACCCCCACCCACTCATCCCCACCCACTCACCCCCACCCACTCACCCTCACCTACTAACCCCCACCCACTCACCCCCACCCACTCACCCTCACCTACTGACCCCAAACCCACTCTCTCCCACCCACTCATCCCCACCCACTCACCCACCCACTCACCCACCCACTCACCCTCACCCACTCACCCTCACCTACTGACCCCCACCCACTCACCCCCACCCACTCACCCCCACCCACTCATCCCCACCCACTCACCCCCACCCACTCACCCTCACCTACTGACCCCCACCCACTCACCCCCACCCACTCACCCACCCACTCACCCTCACCTACTAACCCCCACCCACTCACCCCCACCCACTCACCCTCACCTACTGACCCCCACCCACTCACCCCCACCCACTCACCCCTCCCACTCATCCCCACCCACTCACCCACCCACTCACCCTCACCTACTGACCCCCACCCACTCACCCCCACCCACTCATCCCCACCCACTCACCCCCACCCACTCACCCTCACCTACTGACCCCCACCCACTCACCCCCACCCACTCACCCTCACCTACTGACCCCCACCCAATCATCCCCACCCACTCAACCCCACCCGCTCACCCTCACCTACTGACCCCCAGCCACTCACCCGAACCCACTCACCCTCACCTACTGACCCCCACCCACTCATCCCCACCCACTCACCCCCACCCACTCACCCTCACCTACTGACCCCCACCCACTCAACCCCACCCACTCATCCCCACCCACTCACCCTCACCTACTGACCCCCACCCACTCAACGCCACCCACCCACCCCCACCCACTCACCCCCACCCACTCACCCCCACCCACTCAGCCTCACCTACTGACCCCCACCCACTCATCCCCACCCACTCACCCCCACCCACTCACCCACCCACTCACCCTCACCTACTGACCCCCACCCACTCACCCCCACCCACTCACCCTCACCCACTCACCCTCACCTACTGACCCCCACCCACTCATCCCCACCCACTCACCCCCACCCACTCACCCTCACCTACTAACCCCCACCCACTCACCCCCACCCACTCACCCTCACCTACTTTCCCAACCCACTCTCTCCCACCCACTCACCCCCACCCACTCATCCCCACCCACTCACCCACCCACTCGCCCACCCACTCACCCCCACCCACTCACCCTCACCTACTGACCCCCACCCACTCACCCCCACCTACTCACCCCCACCCACTCATCCCCACCCACTCACCCCCACCCACTCACCCTCACCTACTGACCCCCACCCACTCACCCCCACCCACTCACCCACCCACTCACCCTCACCTACTAACCCCCACCCACTCACCCCCACCCACTCACCCTCACCTACTGACCCCCACCCACTCATCCCCACCCGCTCACCCCCACCCGCTCACCCCCACTCACTCACCCCACCCACTCACCCCCACCCACTCACCCGCCCACTCACCCTCACCTACTGACCCCCACCCACTCACCCCCACCCACTCACCCCCACCCACTAAACCTCACCCACTCACCCCCAACCACCCACTCACCCCCACCCACTCACTCACCCCCACCCACTCACCCCCACCCACTCACGCCCACCCACTAAACCTCACCCACTCACCCCCACCCACTCACCCCCACCCACTCACCCACACCCACCCACTCATCCCCACCCACTCACCCACCCACCCACCCTCACCTACTGACCTCCACCCATTCACCCCCACCCACTCACCCTCACCTACTGACCCCCACCCACTCACCCCCACCCACCCACCCCCACCAACTCACCCCCACCCACCCACCCCCACCCACTCACCCCCACCTACTGACCCCTGCACTCACTCACCCTCACCCACCCACACCCACCCACTCACCCCCAGCCACTCACCCTCACCGACTGACCCCGACCCACTCACCCCCACCCACTAAACCTCACCCACTCACACCCCACCCACTCACCCCCACCCACTCACCCCCACCCACCAACCCCCACCCACTCACCCCCACCTACTGACCCCTGCACTCACTCACCCTGACCCACCCACACCCACCCACTCACCCCCAGCCACTCACCCTCACCTACTGACCCCCACCCACTCACCCCCACCCACTCACCCCCACCCACTCACCCTCACCCACTCACCCCCACCCACTAAACCTCACCCACCCACACCCACCCAATCACCCCCACCCACTCACCCCCACCCACTTACCCCCACCCACTAAACCTCACCCACTCACCCCCACCCACTCACCCCCACCCACTCACCCCCACCCACTTACCCCCACCCACTCTCTCCCACCCAGTCACCCCCACCTACTGACCCCCAACCACTTACCCCTATACCCACTCACACCCACTCACCCCCACCCACTCACCCACTCTCTCCCACCCACTCACCCCCACCCACTCACCCCCACCTAGTGACCCCCACCCACTCACCCCCACCCACTCACCCTCACCTACTGACCCCTACACTCACTCACCCTCACCCACCCACACACCCCCACTCACCCCCACCCACTCACCCCCACCCACTCACCCCCACCCACTCACCTCCACCCACTCACCCTCACCTACTTACCCCCACCCACTCACACCCCACCCACTCACCCTCACCTACTGACCCCTACACTCACTCACCCTCTCCCACCCTCACACCTCCACTCACCACACCCACTCACCCCCACCCACTCAACCCACCCACTCACCACCACCCACTCACCTCCACCCACTCACCCTCACCTACTGACCCCTACACTCACTCACCCTCTCCCACCCACACACCCCCACTCACCCCCACCCACTCACCCCCACCCACTCACCCCCACCCACTCAACCCACCCACTCACCTCCACCCACTCACCCTCACCCACTCACCCTCACCTACTGACCCCCACCCACTCATCCCCACCCACTCACCCCCACCCACTCACCCTCACCTACTAACCCCCACCCACTCACCCCCACCCACTCACCCTCACCTACTGACCCCAACTTACTCACCCCCACCCACTCACCCCCACCCACTCATCCCCACCCACTCACCCACCCACTCACCCACCCACTCACCCCCAACCACTCACCCTCACCTACTGACCCCCACCCACTCACCCCCACCCACTCACCCCCACCCACTCACCCCCACCCACTCATCCCCACCCACTCACCCCCACCCACTCACCCTCACCTACTGACCCCCACCCACTCACCCCCACCCACTCACCCACCCTCTCACCCTCACCCACTCACCCCCACCCACTCACCCACCCACTCACCCTCACCTACTGACCCCCACCTACTGACCCCCACCCACTCACCCCCACCCACTCATCCCCACCCACTCACCCCCACCCACTCACCCTCACCTACTGACCCCCACCCACTCACCCCCACCCACTCACCCTCAACTACTGACCCCCACCCAATCATCCCCACCCACTCAACCCCACCCACTCACCCTCACCTACTGACCCCCACCCACTCACCCCCACCCACTCACCCCACCAACTCACCCCCACCCACTCACCCCCACCCACTCACCCACCCACTCACCCACCCACTAACCCTCACCTACTGACCCCCACCCACTCACCCCCACCCACTCATCCCCACCCACTCACCCTCACCTACTGACCCCCACCCACTCAACGCCACCCACTCACCCCCACCCACTCACCCCCACCCACTCAGCCTCACCTACTGACCCCCACCCACTCATCCCCACCCACTCACCCCCACCCACTCACCCACCCACTCACCCTCACCTACTGACCCCCACCCACTCACCCCCACCCACTCATCCTCACCCACTCACCCTCACCTACTGCCCCCCACCCACTCACCCCCACCCACTCACCCTCACCTACTGGCCCCCACCCACTCATCCCCACCCACTCACCCCCACCCACTCACCCCCACCCACTCACCCTCACCTACTAACCCCCACCCACTCACCCCCACCCACTCACCCTCACCTACTGACCCCAACCCACTCTCTCCCACCCACTCACCCCCACCCACTCATCCCCACCCACTCACCCACCCACTCACCCACCCACTCACCCCCACCCACTCACCCTCACCTACTGACCCCCACCCATTCACCCCCACCCACTCACCCCCACCCACTCATCCCCACCCACTCACCCCCACCCACTCACCCTCACCTACTGACCCCCACCCACTCACCCCCACCCACTCACCCACCCACTCACCCTCACCTACTAACCCCCACCCACTCACCCCCACCCACTCACCCTCACCTACTGACCCCCACCCACTCATCCCCACCCACTCACCCCCACCCACTCACCCCCACTCACTCACCCCACCCACTCACCCCCACCCACTCACCCGCCCACTCACCCTCACCTACTGACCCCCACCCACTCACCCCCACTCACTCACCCCACCCACTCACCCCCAGCCACTCACCCGCCCACTCACCCTCACCTACTGACCCCCACCCACTCACCCCCACCCACTCACCCCCACCCACTAAACCTCACCCACTCACCCCCACCCACCCACTCACCCCCACCCACTCACCCCCACCCACTCACGCCCACCCACTAAACCTCACCCACTCACCCCCAGCCACTCACCCCCACCCACTCACCCACACCCACCCACTCACCCCCACCCACTCATCCCCACCCACTCATCCCCACCCACTCACCCACCCACTCACCCTCACCTACTGACCCCCACCCATTCACCCCCACCCACTCACCCTCACCTACTGACCCCCACCCACTCACCCCCACCCACCCACCCCCACCCACTCACCCCCAACTACTGACCCCTGCACTCACTCACCCTCACCCACCCACACCCACCCACTCACCCCCAGCCACTCACCCTCACCGACTGACCCCGACCCACTCACCCCCACCCACTAAACCTCACCCACTCACACCCCACCCACTCACCCCCACCCACCCACCCCCACCCACTCACCCCCACCCACCCACCCCCACCCACTCACCCCCACCTACTGACCCCTGCACTCACTCACCCTCACCCACCCACACCCACCCACTCACCCCCAGCCACTCACCCTCACCTACTGACCCCCACCCACTCACCCCCACCCACTCACCCCCACCCACTCACCCTCACCCACTCACCCCCACCCACTAAACCTCACCCACCCACCCCCACCCACCCACCCCCACCCACTCACCCCCACCCACTCACCCCCACCCACTTACCCCCACCCACTAAACCTCACCCACTCACCCCCACCCACTCACCCCCACCCACTCACCCCCACCCACTTACACCCACCCACTCTCTCCCACCCAGTCACCCCCACCTACTGACCCCCACCCACTTACCCCTATACCCACTCACACCCACTCACCCCCACCCACTCACCCACTCTATCCCACCCACTCACCCCCACCCACTCACCCCACCTAGTGACCCCCACCCACTCACCCCCACCCACTCACCCTCACCTACTGACCCCTACACTCACTCACCCTCACCCACCCACACACCCCCACTCACCCCCACCCACTCACCCCCACCCACTCACCCCCACCCACTCACCTCCACCCACTCACCCTCACCTACTGACCCCCACCCACTCACACCCCAACCACACACCCTCACCTACTGACCCCTACACTCACTCACCCTCACCCACCCACACACCCCCACTCACCACACCCACTCACCCCCACCCACTCACCCTCACCTACTGACCCCCAACCACTCACACCCCACCCACTCACCCTCACCTACTGACCCCTACACTCACTCACCCTCACCCACCCACACACCCCCACTCACCCCCACCCACTCACCCCCACCCACTCAACCCACCCACTCACCCCCACCCACTCACCCTCACCCACTCACCCTCACCTACTGACCCCCACCCACTCATCCCCACCCACTCACCCCCACCCACTCACCCTCACCTACTAACCCCCACCCACTCACCCCCACCCACTCACCCTCACCTACTGACCCCAACCCACTCACCCCCACCCACTCACCCCCACCCACTCATCCCCACCCACTCACCCCACCCACTCACCCACCCACTCACCCCCACCCACTCACCCTCACCTACTGACCCCCACCCACTCACCCCCACCCACTCACCCCCACCCACTCATCCCCACCCACTCACCCCCACCCACTCACCCTCACCTACTGACCCCCACCCACTCACCCCCACCCACTCACCCACCCACTCACCCTCACCTACTAACCCCCACCCACTCACCCCCACCCACTCACCCTCACCTACTGACCCCCACCCACTCATCCCCACCCACTCACCCCCACTCACTCACCCCACCCACTCACCCCCACCCACTCACCCGCCCACTCACCCTCACCTACTGACCCCCACCCACTCACCCACCCATTCACCCTCACCTACTGACCCCCACCCACTCACCCCCACCCACTCAACCCCACCCACTCACCCCCACCCACTCACCCGCCCACTCACCCTCACCTACTGACCCCCACCCACTCACCCTCACCTACTGACCCACCCACTCACCCTCACCTACTGACCCCCACCCACTCAACCCCACCCACTCACCCCCACCCACTCACCCCCACCCACTTAACCTCACCCACTCACCCCCACCCACCCACTCACCCCCACCCACTCACCGCCACCCACTCACGCCCACCCACTAAACCTCACCCACTCACCCCCACCCACTCACCCCCACCCACTCACCCACACCCACCCACTCACCCCCACCCACTCACCCTCACCCACTCACCCTCACCCACTCACCCTCACCCACTCACCCCCACCATTCACCCCCACCCACTCACACCCCACCCACTAAACCTCACCCACTCACCCTCACCCACTCACCCTCACCTACTGACCCCCACCCACTCACCCCCACCCACCCACACCCACCCACTCACCCTCACCCACTCATCCCCACCCACTCACCCACCCACTCACCCTCACCTACTGACCCCCACCCATTCACCCCCACCCACTCACCCTCACCCACTCACCCCCACCCATTCACCCCCACCCACTCACCCTCACCTACTGACCCCGACCCACTCACCCCCACCCACTAAACCTCACCCACTCACACCCCACCCACTCACCCCTACCCCCCCACCCCCACCCACTCTCCCCCACCTACTGACCCCTGCACTCACTCACCCTCACCCACCCACACCCACCCACTCACCCCCAGCCACTCACCCTCACCTACTGACCCCCACCCACTCACCCCCACCCACTCACCCCCACCCACTCACCCTCACCCACTCACCCCCACCCACTCACCCCCACCCACTAAACCTCACCCACCCACACCCACCCACTCACCCCCACCCACTCACCCCCACCCACTTACCCCCACCCACTAAACCTCACCCACTCACCCCCACCCACTCACCCCCACCCACTCACCCCCACCCACTTACCCCCACCCACTTACCCCCACCCACTCTCTCCCACCCACTCACCCCCACCTACTGACCCCCACCCACTTACCCCTATACCCACTCACACCCACTCACCCCCACCCACTCACCCACTCTCTCCTACCCACTCACCCCCACCCACTCACCCTCACCCACCCACCCACTCTCTCCTACCCACTCACCCCCACCCACTCACCCCCACCCACTCACCCTCACCCACCCACCCACTCTCTCCCACCCACTCACCCCCACCCACCCACCCACTCTCTCCCACCCACTCACCCCCACCCACTCACCCCCACCTAGTGACCCCCACCCACTCACCCCCACCCACTCACCCTCACCTACTGACCCCTACACTCACTCACCCTCACCCACCCACACACCCCCACTCACCCCCACCCACTCACCTCCACCCACTCACCCTCACCTACTGACCCCTACACTCACTCACCCTCACCCACCCACACACCCCCACTCACCACACCCACTCACCCCCACCCACTCAACCCACCCACTCACCCTCACCTACTGACCCCCACCCACTCACCCCCACCCTCTCACCCACCCACTCACCCACCCACTCACCCCCACCCACTCACCCCCACCCTCTCACCCCCACCCACTCTCTCCCACCCACTCACCCTCACCTACTGACCCCCACCCACTCACTCCCTGCCCACTCACCCTGTATCCACTCACCCCAGCCCCCACTCACTCCGCACTTATTCAACCCCAACCAATTACTCTGCGAAGACCCACACACAATCACTCAAGAACCCACTTGCTCTGCACCCACTCACTCCACAACCAGTCACTCCACACTCACTCACTCCACACGTACTCACTCCACACGTACTCACTCCGCTCCCACTCACTCCCCACTCACTTGATGTGCAACAACTCACTCTGCACATACTCACTACACTCCCACTCACTCCCCACCCACTCACCCCACACCCCACTCACTCCACACCAAATCAACCCCGCACCCACTCACCCCTAAACCCACTCACCCCCACCCACTAAACCTCACCCACCCACACCCACCCACTCACGCCCACCCACTCACCCCTACACCCACTCACTCCCCACCCACTGACCCCCACCCACTCACACCCCACCCACTGACCCCTACACCCACTCACTCCCCACCCACTCACACCGCACCCACTCACCCCTACACCCACTCACACCCCACCCACTGACCCCTACACCCACCCACTCCCCACCCACTGACCCCTACACCCACCCACTCCCCACCCACTCACACCCCACCCACTGACCACTACACCCACCCACTCCCCACCCACTCACCCCTACACCCACTCACACCCCACCCACTGACCCCTACACCCACTCACTCCCCACCCACTCACTCCCCACCCACTCATACCCCACCCACTGACCCCTACACCCACTCACTCCCCACCCACTCACACCCCACCCACTCACCCCTACACCCACCCACTCCCCACCCACTGACCCCAACACCCTTTCACCCCCTACCCACTGACCCCTACACCCACTCACCCCGCACCCACTGACCCCTACACCCACTCACTCCCCACCCACTCACTCCCCACCCACTCACACCCCACCCACTCACCCCTACACCCACTCACTCCCCACCCACTGACCCCTACACCCACCCACTCCCCACCCACTGACCCCTACACCCACCCACTCCCCACCCACTGACCCCAACACCCTTTCACCCCCCACCCACTGACCCCTACACCCACTCACCCCGCACCCACTGACCCCTACACCCACTCACTCCCCACCCACTCACTCCCCACCCACTCACACCCCACCCACTCACCCCTACACCCACTCACTCCCCACCCACTGACCCCTACACCCACCCACTCCCCACCCACTGACCCCTACACCCACCCACTCCCCACCCACTGACCCCTACACCCACTCACTCCCCACCCACTCACTCCTACACCCACTCACTCCCCACCCACTCACTCCCCACCCACTCACACCGCACCCACTGACCCCTACACCCACTCACTCCCCACCCACTGACCCCGACACCCACTCACTCCCCACCCACTCACACCCCACCCACTCACCCCTACACCCACTCACTCCCCACCCACTGACCCCTACACCCACCCACTCCCCACCCACTGACCCCTACACCCACCCACTCCCCACCCACTGACCCCTACACCCACTCACTCCCCACCCACACCCCCAAACCCACACACTCCCCACCCACTGACCCCGACACCCACTCACTCCCCACCCACACCCCCAAACCCACACACTCCCCACACTCCCCCCTACACCCACTCACTCCCCACCCACTGACCCCTACACCCACTCACTCCCCACCCACTGACCCCTACACCCACTCACTCCCCATACACTCACTCCACACCCACTCACTCCACACTTATTCAACCCCAACTAATTATTGTGCTGAGCCCCACACCCACTCACTCCGGAGCACACTCACTCCACACCCACTCACTCCAGAACACACTCACTCCACACCCACTCACTCCAGAACACACTCACTCCACACACACTCACTCCACACACACTCACTCCACACCCACTCACTCCACACCCACTCACTCCAGAACACACTCACTCCACACCCACTCACTCCAGAACACACTCACTCCACACCCACTCACTCTACATCCACTCACTCCAGAACACACTCACTACACACCCACTCACTCCAGAACACGCTCACTCCACACCCACTCACTCCAGAACACGCTCACTCCACACCCACTCACTCCAGAACACACTCACTACACACCCACTCACTCCAGAACACACTCACTCCACACCCACTCACTCCAGAACACACTCACTACACACCCACTCACTCCAGAACACGCTCACTCCACACCCACTCACTCCAGAACACACTCACTCCACACCCACTCACTCCAGAACACACTCACTCCACACCCACTCACTCCAGAACACACTCACTCCACACCCACTCACTCCAGAACACACTCACTCCACACCCACTCACTCCAGAACACACTCACTCCACACCCACTCACTCCAGAACACACTCACTCCACACCCACTCACTCCAGAACACACTCACTCCACACCCACTCACTCCAGAACACACTCACTCCACACCCACTCACTCCAGAACACACTCACTCCACACCCACTCACTCCAGAACACACTCACTCCACACCCACTCAACCCAGAACACACTCACTCCACACCCACTCACTCCAGAACACACTCACTCCACACCCACTCACTCCACACCCACTCCCTCCACACCCACTCAAAACAGAACACACTCACTCCACACCCACTCACGCCACACCCGCTCATTCCACAACCACTCACTCCACACCCACTCACTCCAGAACCCACTCACTCCACACTCACTCACTTCAGAACACACTCACTCTACATCCACTCACTCCACACCCACTCACCCCGCACCCACTAAGCTTATGCACACTCACTCCCTATCCACTCACTCCACACCCACTCAATCCAGAACACACTCACTCCACACCCACTCACTCCAGAACACAGTCACTCTACATCCACTCACTCCACACTCTCACTCCAGAAAACACTCACTCCACACCCACTCACTCCAGAACACACTCACTCCACACCCACTCACTCCAGAACACACTCACTCCACACCCACTCACTCCAGAACACACTCACACCACACCCACTCACTCCACACCCACTCACTCCAGAAAACACTCACTCCACACCCACTCACTCCAGAACACACTCACTCTACATCCACTCACTCCACACTCACTCACTCCAGAACACATTCACTCCACACCCACTCACTCCACACCCACTCACTGCAGAACACACTCACTCCACACCCACTCACTCCAGAACACAATCACTCCACACCCACTCACTCCAGAACACACTCACTCTACATCCACTCACTCCAGAACACGCTCACTCTACATCCACTCACTCCAGAACATGCTCACTCTACATCCACTCACTCCACACCCACTCACTCTACATCCACTCACTCAACACCCACTCATTCCAGAACCCACTCACTCCACACCCACCCACTCCAGAATACACTCACTCTACATCCACTCACTCCACACCCACTCACTCCAGAACACACACACTCCACATCCACTTGCTCCACACCCACTTACTCCACAACCACTCACTCCAGAACACACTCACTCCAAATCCAATCACTCCACACCCACTCACTCTACATCCACTCACTCCACACCCACTCACTCCACATCCACTCACTCCACACCCAATTGTTCCACACCCACTCACTCCACACCCACTCACTCCACACCCACTCACTCCAGAACACACACACTCAACATCCACTCACTCCACACCCACTCACTCCACAACCACTCACTCCACACCCAATTGTTCCACATCCAGTCACTCCACACCCACTCACTCCACACCCAATTGTTCCACACCCACACGCTCTGCACCAACTCACTCTAGAACCACTCGATCAGCACCCACTCACTGCACACCCACACGCTCTGCACCAACTCACTCTAGAACCACTCGATCAGCACCCACTCACTGCACACCCATACGCTCTGCACTAACTCACTCCACACCCATTCACTCCAGAACCACTCGATCTGCACCCACTCACTCCACTCCCAATCACTCCACACCCACTCACTCCACACACACTCATTCCACATGCACTCACTCCACACCCACTCACTCCACACCCACTCACTCCACACGCACTCACTCCACACCCACTCACTCCACACCCACTCACTCCACGCACAATCAATCCACCCCAACTCCCTCCACACCCACTCAATCCCCATCCACTCACCTCCACACCCACTCACTCCACACCCACTCACTCCATACTCACTCACTCCACACCCACTCACTCCAGAATCACTCGCTCCGCAACCATTCACTCCACACCCACTCACTCCAGAACCACTCGCTCCGCACCCACTCAATCCACACCCACTCACTCCGCACCCACTCACTCCAGAACCACACACTCCGCATCCACTCACTCCACACCCACACTCTCTGCACACACTCAGTCCACACCCACTCACTCCATACTCACTCACTCCACACCCACTCACTCCAGCACCACTCGCTCTGCACCCACTCACTCCACACCCACTCGCTCCACACCCACTCACTCCAGAATCACTCGCTCCGCACCCATTCACTCCACACCCACTCACTCCAGAACCACTCGCTCCGCACCCACTCAATCCACACCCACTCACTCCGCACCCACTCACTCCAGAACCACACACTCCGCATCCACTCACTCCACACCCACACTCTCTGCACACACTCACTCCACACCCACTCACTCCAGCACCACTCGCTCTGCACCCACTCACTCCACACCCACTCGCTCCACACCCACTGACTCCACGCCCATTCACTCCACATCCACTCGCTCCACACCCACTCACTCCACACTCACTCACTCCACACCCACTCACTCCACACCCACTCACTCCACACCCACTCACTCCACACCCACTCACTCCACACCCACTCACTCCACACTCACTCACTCCACACCCACTCACTCCACACCCACTCACTCCACACCCACTCACTCCACACCCACTCACTCCACACCCACTCGCTCCACACCCACTCACTCCACACTCACTCAATCCACACTCACTCACTCCACACTCACTCACTCCACACCAACGCACTCCACACCCACGCACTCCAGAACCACTCGCTCTGCACCCACTCACTCCACACACAATCACTCCACCCCCACTCCCTTCACACCCGCTCACTCCCCACCCACTGACCCCAACACCCACACACTCCACACCCACTCACCTCAACACTCACTCACTCCACACCCACTCACTCCACACCCACTCACTCCATACTCACTCACTCCACAACAACGCATTCCAGAACCACTCGCTCGGTACCCAATCACTCAACACACACACTCAATCCGCACCAAAACTCTCCATACCCACTCAGTCCGTACCCACTCACTCCACACACACTCACTCCACACGTACTCACTCCACACCCACTCACTCCACACACACTCACTCCACACGTACTCACTCCACACCCACTCACTCCACACCCACTCACTCCACACCCACTCACTCCACACCCACTCACTCCACACGTACTCACTCCACAAGCACTCACTCCACACCCACTCACTCCACACCCACTCACTCCACACCCACTCACTCCGCACCCACTCACTCCACACACAATCACTCCACATCCACTGACCCCAAAACCCACTCACTCCACACCCACTCACCTCAACACTCACTCACGCCCCACCCACTGACAGCTACACCCTCTCATCCCCGCACTCACTAAACCTACACCCACTCACTCCCCACCCACTGACTCTGTATCCACTCACCCCAGACCCCACTCACTCCACACCCACTCACTCTGCACCCACTCACTCTGCACCCACTCACTCCGCACCCACTCACTCCACACCCAGTCACTCCACACCCACTCACTCCAGACCCACTCACTCCACCCCCACTCACTAAACACCGACTCACTCCGCACCCACTCACTCCGCACCCACTCACTCCACCCCCACTCACTAAACACCGACTCACTCCGCACCCACTTACTCCGCACCCGCTCACTCTACACCCACTCACTCCGCACCCACTCACTCCGCACCCACTCACTCCGCACCCACTCACTCCACACCCACTCACTCCGCACCCACTCACTCTGTACCCATTCACTCTGTACCCACTCACTCCAGAACCCACTCAATCCACACTCACTCACTCCCCACCATCCTCACTCCACACCCACTCACACCACACCCACTCACTCCGCACCCACTCACTCCACACCTACTCACTCCATACCCACTCACTCCGCACCCACCTCGATCTATACCACTCACTCCAGAAGCCACTCACTCAGCACCCACTCACTCTGCACCCACTCAGTCCAACAACAACTTGCTCCACACCCACTCACTCCGCACCCACTCACTCCACACCCACTCATTCTGTACCCACTCACTCCACACTCACTCACTCCACACCCACTCACTCCACACCCACTCACTCCACACCCACTCACTCCACACCCACTCACTCCACACCCACTCACACCACACCCACTCACTCCACACCCACTCACTCCGCACCCACTCACTCCACACCCACTCACTCCGCACCCACTCACTCCACACCCACTCACTCCACACCCACTGACTCCACGCCCATTCACTCCACATCCACTCGCTCTGCACCCATTCACTCCACACCCACTCACTCCACACCCACTCACTCCACACCCACTCACTCCACACACAATCACTCCACCCCCACTCCCTTCACACCCGCTCACTCCCCATCCACTCACTTCTAAACCCACTCACTCCCCACCCACTGACCCCAACACCCACACACTCCACACCCACTCACCTCAACACTCACTCACTCCACACCCACTCACTCCACACCCACTCACTCCATACTCACTCACTCCACAACAACGCATTCCAGAACCACTCGCTCGGTACCCAATCACTCAACACACACACTCAATCCGCACCAAAACTCTCCATACCCACTCAGTCCGTACCCACTCACTCCACACACACTCACTCCACACGTACTCACTCCACACCCACTCACTCCACACACACTCACTCCACACGTACTCACTCCACACCCACTCACTCCACACCCACTCACTCCACACCCACTCACTCCACACCCACTCACACCACACCCACTCACTCCACACCCACTCACTCCGCACCCACTCACTCCGCACCCACTCACTCCACACCCACTCACTCCACACCCACTCACTCCGCACCCACTCACTCCACACCCACTCACTCCACACACAATCACTCCACATCCACTGACCCCAAAACCCACTCACTCCACACCCACTCACCTCAACACTCACTCACGCCCCACCCACTGACAGCTACACCCTCTCATCCCCGCACTCACTAAACCTACACCCACTCACTCCCCACCCACTGACTCTGTATCCACTCACCCCAGACCACACTCACTCCACACCCACTCACTCCACACCCACTCACTCCAGACCCACTCACTCCACCCCCACTCACTAAACACCGACTCACTCCGCACCCACTTACTCCACACCCGCTCACTCTACACCCACTCACTCCGCACCCACTCACTCCGCACCCACTCACTCCACACCCACTCACTCCGCACCCACTCACTCTGTACCCATTCACTCTGTACCCACTCACTCCAGAACCCACTCAATCCACACCCACTCACTCCCCACCATCCTCACTCCACACCCACTCACACCACACCCACTCACTCCGCACCCACTCACTCCACACCTACTCACTCCATACCCACTCACTCCGCACCCACCTCGATCTATACCACTCACTCCAGAAGCCACTCACTCAGCACCCACTCACTCTGCACCCACTCAGTCCAACAACAACTTGCTCCACACCCACTCACTCCGCACCCACTGACTCCACACCCACTCATTCTGTACCCACTCACTCCACACTCACTCACTCCACACCCACTCACTCCACACCCACTCACTCCACACCCACTCACTCCACACCCACTCACTCCACACCCACTCACTCCACACCCACTCACTCCGCACCCACTCACTCCGCACCCACTCACTCCACACCCACTCACTCCACACCCACTCACTCCACACCCACTCACTCCACACCCACTCACTCCACACCCACTCACTCCACACCCACTCACTCCACACCAACTCACTCCACACCCACTCCCTCCACACCCACTCACTCCCCGTCCACTCACCTCTACACCGACTCACTCCCCACCCACTGACCCCAACACCCACTCATTCTCCATCCACTCACTCTCCACCCACTGAACACTACACCCAATCACCCCCGGCACTCACTAACATTATGCCCATTCACTCCCCACCCACTCACCCTGTATCCACTCACCCCAGACCCCACTCATCCCAGACCCCACTCACTCCACACTCACTCACCTCAACACTCACTCACTCCCCACCCACTGACCGCTACACCCTCTCATCCCCGCACTCACTAACCTTACACCCACTCACTCCCCACCAACTCACTCTGTATCCACTCACCCCAGACCCCACTCACTCCACACCCACTCACTCTGCACCCACTCACTCTGCACCCACTCACTCTGCACCCACTCACTCTGCACCCACTCACTCCGCACCCACTCACTCCGCACCCACTCACTCCACACCCAGTCACTCCGCACCCACTCACTCCGCACCCACTCACTCCACACCCACTCACTCCGCACCAACACTCTCCACATCCACTCACTCTACACCCACTCATTCCACATCCAACCACTCCAGAATCACTCACTGCACACCCACTCACTCCAGAACCACTCACGCCACACCCACTCACTCCAGAACCACTCACGCCACACCCACTCACTCCAGAACCACTCGCTCTGCACCCACTCGCTCTGCACCCACTCACTCCACACCCACTCACTCCACACCCACTCACTCCAGAACCACTCGCTCCGCACCCACTCACTCCAGAACCACTCGCTCTGCACCCACTCGCTCTGCACCCACTCACTCCACACCCACTCACTCCACACCCACTCACTCCAGAACCACTCGCTCCGCACCCACTAACTCCACACCCACACTCTCTGCACCCACTCACTCCACACCCACTCACTCCAGAATCACTCACTCCACACCCACTCACTCCAACCAACACGCTCCACGCCCACTCACTCCACACCCACATGCTCTGCCCCCACTCACTCCACACCCATTCACTCCAGAACCACTCACTCCACACCCACTCACTCCGCACCAAAACTCTCTGCACCCACTCACTCCACACAAACTCACTCTGCAAACACTCACTCCACACCCACTTGCTCCACACTCACTCACTCCAAACCCACTCACTCCACACCCACTCACTCCAGAACCAATCACTCCACACCCACTCACTCCACACCCACTCGCTCCACACCCACTCGCTCCATACTCACTCACTCCAAACCCACTCACTCCAAACCCACTCACTCCAGAAACACTCACTCCACACCCACTCACTCTGCACCTAATCACTCCACAGCCATGCACTCCACACGAACTCACTCCACAAACAATCACTCTGCACCCACTCAGTCCGCAACCACTCACTCCACACCGACTCACACCACACCCACTCACTCCACACCCACTCACTCCACACCCACTCACTCCAGAACCACTTGCACCGCACCCACTCACTCCACACTCACTCACTCCAGAAACACTCATACCACACCCATTCACTCCACACCCACTCACTCCATACTGACACACTCCACACCCACTCACTCCACACCCACTCACTCCAGAAACACTCATACCACACCCATTCACTCCACACCTACTCACTCCACTCCCACACTCTCTGCACCCACTCACTCCACACCCACTCACTCCACACCAACTCACTCCAAACCCACTCACTCCACACCAACGCACTCCAGAACCACTCACTCTGTACCCACTCACTCCACACACACACTCAATCCGCACCAAAACTCTCCACACCCACTCAGTCCGTACCCACTCACTCCACACCCACTCACTCCACACCCACTCACTCCACACGTACTCACTCCACACCCACTCACTCCGCACCCACTCACTCCACACGCACTCACTCCACACCCACTCAATCCACACGCACTCACTCCACACCCACTCACTCCACACCCACTCACTCCACACGCACTCACTCCACACCCACTCACTCCACACCCACTCACTCCACACCCACTCACTCCGCACCCACTCACTCCGCACCCACTCACTCCGCACCCACTCACTCTGTACCCATTCACTCTGTACCCACTCACTCCAGAACCCACTCAATCCACACCCACTCACTCCTCACCATCCTCGCTCTGCACCACTCACTCCAGAACCCACTCACTCAACACCCACTCACTCCACACCCACTCACTCCACACCCACTCACTCCGCACCCACTCACTCTACACCTACTCACTCCATACCCACTCACTCCGCACCCACCTCGCTGTATAACACTCACTCCAGAAGCCACTCACTCAGCACCCACTCACTCTGCACCCACTCACTCCAACAACAACTTGCTCCACACCCACTCACTCCGCACCCACTCACTCCACACCCACTCATTCTGTACCCACTCACTCCACACTCACTCACTCCAGAACCAATCTCTCTGCACACACTGACTGCATACACACTCACTCCACACCCACTCACTCCACACCCACTCACTCCACACCCACTCACTCCACACCCACTCACTCCACACCCACTCACTCCGCACCCACTCATTCCGCACCAACACTCTCCGCACTCACTCACTCCACACCCACTCACTCCGCAACAACACTCTCCGCACCCACTCATCCAAACGCACTCACTCTGCACCCACTCACTCCACAAGCACTCACTCCACAACCATTCACTACACACCCACTCACTCAATGCCCACTCACTCCACACCCACTCAGTCCACTCCCACTCACTCTGCACCCACTCACTCCAGAAACCACTCACTCTGCACCCACTCACACCGCACCTACACATTCCACACCCACTCACTCCGCACCCTCCTTGCTCTGCACCACTCACTCCAGAACCCACTCACTCCTCACTGACTGACTCCACACCCACTCACTCTGCAGCCCCTCACTCCACACCCAATCACTCCACACGCACTCGCTCCGCACTCACTCACTCCACACCCACTCACTCCACACCCACTCACTCCACACCCACTCACTCCGCACCCACTCACTCTACACCTACTCACTCCATACCCACTCACTCCGCACCCACCTCGCTGTATAACACTCACTCCAGAAGCCACTCACTCAGCACCCACTCACTCTGCACCCACTCACTCCAACAACAACTTGCTCCACACCCACTCACTCCGCACCCACTCACTCCACACCCACTCATTCTGTAC
Source organism: Carcharodon carcharias (assembly GCF_017639515.1). NCBI lineage: Eukaryota > Metazoa > Chordata > Chondrichthyes > Lamniformes > Lamnidae > Carcharodon > Carcharodon carcharias. The sequence goes on along the minus strand of NC_054478.1, from coordinate 5,403,257 downwards.
CCACTCACTCCACACTCACTCACTCCAGAACCAATCTCTCTGCACACACTGACTGCATGCACACTCACTCCACACCCACTCACTCCACACCCACTCACTCCACACCCACTCACTCCACACCCACTCACTCCACACCCACTCACTCCGCACCCACTCATTCCGCACCAACACTCTCCGCACTCACTCACTCCACACCCACTCACTCCGCAACAACACTCTCCGCACCCACTCATCCAAACGCACTCACTCTGCACCCACTCACTCCACAAGCACTCACTCCACAACCATTCACTACACACCCACTCACTCAATGCCCACTCACTCCACACCCACTCAGTCCACTCCCACTCACTCTGCACCCACTCACTCCAGAAACCACTCACTCTGCACCCACTCACACCGCACCTACACATTCCACACCCACTCACTCCGCACCCTCCTTGCTCTGCACCACTCACTCCAGAACCCACTCACTCCTCACTGACTGACTCCACACCCACTCACTCTGCAGCCCCTCACTCCACACCCAATCACTCCACACCCACTCGCTCCGCACTCACTCACTCCACACCCACTCACTCCACACCCACTCACTCCACACGCACTCACTCCACACGCACTCACTCCACACCCACTCACTCCACACCCACTCACTCCACACACAATCACTCCAGCCCCAATCCCTCCACACCCACTCACTTCCTATCCACTCACCTCCACATCCAATCACTCCACACCCAATCACTCCAGAACCACTCGCTCCACACCCACTCACTCCACACCCACACTCTCTGCACCCACTCACTCCACACCCACTCACTCCATACTCACTCACTCCACACCCACTCACTCCAGAACCACTCACTCCAGAACCACTCGCTCTGCACCCACTCACTCCACACCCACTCACTCTGTATCCACTCACCCCAGACCCCACTCACTCCACCCCCACTCACTCCACACCCACTCACTCCACACCCACTCACTCCACACCCACTCACTCCACACGCACTCACTCCACCCCCACTCACTCCACACCCACTCACTCCGCACCCACTCACTCCACACCCACTCACTCCACACCCACTCACTCCACACCCACTCACTCCACACGCATTCACTCCACCCCCACTCACTCCACACCCACTCACTCCGCACCCACTCACTCCACACCCACTCACTCCGCACCCACTCACTCCGCACACACTCACTCCACACCCACTCACTCCGCACCCACTCACTCCGCACCCACTCACTCCGCACCCACTCACTCCACACCCACTCACTCCACACCCACTCACTCCACACCCACTCACTCCACACCCGCTCACTCCGCACCAACACTCTCCACATCCACTCACTCTACACCCACTTGCACCACACCCACTCACTTCACACCCACTCATTCCACATCCAACCACTCCAGAATCACTCACTACACACCCACTCACTCCAGAACCACTCACTCCACACCCACTCACTCCAAAACCACTCGCTCTGCACCCACTCACTCCACACCCACTCACTCCACACCCACTCACTCCAGAACCACTCACTCCACACCCACTCACTCCACACCCACACTCTGCACCCACTCACTCCACACCCACTCACTCCAGAATCACTCACTCCACACCCACTCACTCCAACCAACACGCTCCACACCCACTCACTCCACACCCACATGCTCTGCCCCCACTCACTCCACACCCACTCACTCCGCACCAAAACTCTCCGCACCCACTCACTCCACACAAACTCACTCTGCAAACACTCAATCCACACCCACTTGCTCCACACTCACTCACTCCCCGTCCACTCACCTCTACACCGACTCACTCCCCACCCACTGACCCCAACACCCACTCATTCTCCATCCACTCACTCTCCACCCACTGAACACTACACCCAATCACCCCCGGCACTCACTAACATTATGCCCATTCACTCCCCACCCACTCACCCTGTATCCACTCACCCCAGACCCCACTCATCCCAGACCCCACTCACTCCACACTCACTCACCTCAACACTCACTCACTCCCCACCCACTGACCGCTACACCCTCTCATCCCCGCACTCACTAACCTTACACCCACTCACTCCCCACCAACTCACTCTGTATCCACTCACCCCAGACCCCACTCACTCCACACCCACTCACTCTGCACCCACTCACTCTGCACCCACTCACTCTGCACCCACTCACTCTGCACCCACTCACTCCGCACCCACTCACTCCACACCCAGTCACTCCGCACCCACTCACTCCGCACCCACTCACTCCACACCCACTCACTCCGCACCAACACTCTCCACATCCACTCACTCTACACCCACTCATTCCACATCCAACCACTCCAGAATCACTCACTGCACACCCACTCACTCCAGAACCACTCACGCCACACCCACTCACTCCAGAACCACTCACTCCACACCCACTCACTCCACACCCACTCACTCCACACCCACTCACTCCACACCAACTCACTCCACACCCACTCCCTCCACACTCACTCACTCCCCGTCCACTCACCTCTACACCGACTCACTCCCCACCCACTGACCCCAACACCCACTCATTCTCCATCCACTCACTCTCCACCCACTGAACACTACACCCAATCACCCCCGGCACTCACTAACATTAGGCCCATTCACTCCCCACCCACTCACCCTGTATCCACTCACCCCAGACCCCACTCACTCCACACCCACTCACTCCACACCCACTCACTCCACACACAATCACTCCACCCCCACTCACTCCACACCCACTCACTCCACCCCTACTCACTCCACACCCATTCACTCCGCACCCACTCACTCCGCTCCCGCTCACTCCACACCAACGCACTCCAGAACCACTCGCTCTGTACCCACTCACTCCACACACACACTCAATCCGCACCAAAACTCTCCACACCCACTCAGTCTGTACCCACTCACTCCACACGCACTCACTTCACACCCACTCACTCCACACCCACTCACTCCACACACAATCACTCCACCCCCACTCCCTCCACCCCCACTCACTCCACACCCACTCACTCCATACCCACTCACTCCACCCCCACTCACGCAACACCCACTCACTCCACACCCACTCACACCACACCCACTCAATCCACACCCACTCACTCCACACACACTCACTCCACACCCACTCACTCCACACCCACTCATACCACACCCACTCACTCCACACCCACTCACTCCACACCCACTCACTCCACACCCACTCACTCCACACCCACTCACTCCACACCAACTCACTCCATGCCCACTGACTCCGCACTCACTCAGTCCACCGCCAAAGACTTCGCAACCACTCTCCCCCGCACACGCTCACTCCACACCCACTCCCTCCACACACACTCACTCCCCGTCCACTCACCTCTACACCGACTCACTCCCCACCTACTGACCCCAACACCCACTCATTCTCCATCCACTCACTCTCCACCCACTGAACACTACACCCACTCACCCCCGGCACTCACTAACATTATGCCCATTCACTCCCCACCCACTCACCCTGTATCCACTCACCCCAGACCCCACTCACTCCACACCCACTCACTCCATACCCACTCACTCCACACCCACTCACTCCACACCCACTCACTCCCCACCCACTCACCCTGTATCCACTCACCCCAGACCCCACTCACTCCACACCCACTCACTCCATACCCACTCACTCCACACCCACTCACTCCACACCCACTCACTCCCCACCCACTCACCCTGTATCCACTCACCCCAGACCCCACTCATCCCAGACCCCACTCACTCCACACTCACTCACCTCAACACTCACTCACTCCCCACCCACTGACCGCTACACCCTCTCATCCCCGCACTCACTAACCTTACACCCACTCACTCCCCACCAACTCACTCCACACCCACTCACTCCACACACAATCACTCCAGCCCCAATCCCTCCACACCCACTCACTTCCTATCCACTCACCTCCACATCCAATCACTCCACACCCAATCACTCCAGAACCACTCACTCCACACCCACTCACTCCACACCCACACTCTCTGCACCCACTCAATCCACACCCACTCACTCCATACTCACTCACTCCACACCCACTCACTCCAGAACCACTCGCTCTGCACCCACTCACTCCACACCCACTCACTCTGTATCCACTCACCCCAGACCCCACTCACTCCACCCCCACTCACTCCACACCCACTCACTCCGCACCCACTCACTCCACACCCACTCACTCCACACCCACTCACTCCACACCCACTCACTCCGCACCCACTCACTCCGCACACACTCACTCCACACCCAATCACTCCGCACCCACTCACTCCGCACCCACTCACTCCACACCCACTCACTCCACACCCACTCACTCCGCACCAACACTCTCCACATCCACTCACTCTACACCCACTTGCACCACACCCACTCACTTCACACCCACTCATTCCACATCCAACCACTCCAGAATCACTCACTACACACCCACTCACTCCAGAACCACTCACTCCACACCCACTCACTCCAGAACCACTTGCTCTGCACCCACTCGCTCTGCACCCACTCACTCCACACCCACTCACTCCACACCCACTCGCTCTGTACCCACTCACTCCACACCCACTCACTCCAGAACCACTCACTCTACACCCACTCACTCCACACCCACACTCTCTGCACCCACTCACTCCACACCCACTCACTCCAGAATCACTCACTCCACACCCACTCACTCCAACCAACACGCTCCACACCCACTCACTCCACACCCACTCACTCCACACGCACTCACTCCACACGCACTCACTCCACACCCACTCACACCAGAACCACTCACTCCACACCCACTCACTCCAGAACCACTCACTCCACACCCACTCACTCCACACCCACTCACTCCAGAACCACTCACTCCACACCCACTCACTCCACACCCACATGCTCTGCCCCCACTCACTCCACACCCACTCACTCCGCACCAAAACTCTCCGCACCCACTCACTCCACACAAACTCACTCTGCAAACACTCAATCCACACCCACTCCCTCCACACCCACTCACTCCCCGTCCACTCACCTCTACACTGACTCACTCCCCACCTACTGACCCCAACACCCACTCATTCTCCATCCACTCACTCTCCACCCACTGAACACTATACCCAATCACCCCCGGCACTCACTAACATTAGGCCCATTCACTCCCCACCCACTCACCCTGTATCCACTCACCCGAGACCCCACTCACTCCACACACACTCACTCCACACACCCTCACTCCACACCCACTCACTCCACCCCCACTCACTCCACACCCACTCACTCCACCCCTACTCACTCCACACCCATTCACTCTGTACCCACTCACTCCACACCCACTCAATCCACACCCACTCACTCCACCCCCACTCACTCCACACCCCCTCACTCCACACCCACTCACTCCACACCCACTCAGTCCACACCCATTCACTCCGCACACACTCACTCCGCTCCCGCTCACTCCACACCCACTCACTCCACACCAACGCACTCCAGAACCACTCGCTCTGTACCCACTCACTTCACACACACACTCAATCCGCACCAAAACTCTCCATACCCACTCAATCCATACACACTCGCTCCACACGCACTCGCTCCACACGTACTCACTCCACACCCACCCACTCCACACACAATCACTCCACCCCCACTCCCTCCACACCCACTCACTCCCCATCCACTCACATCCACACCCACTCAATCCACACCCACTCACTCCATACTCACTCACTCCACACCCACTCACTCCAGAAGCACTCACTCTACACCCACTCACTCCACGCCCATTCACTCCACATCCACTCGCTCTGCACCCATTCACTCCACACCCACTCACTCCACACCCACTCACTCCACACTCACTCACTCCACACCCACTCACTCCACACTCACTCACTCCACACCAACGAAATCCACACCCACACTCTCCAGAACCACTCGCTCTGCACCCACTCACTCGACACACAATCACTCCACCCCCACTCCCTCCACACCTACTCACTCCCCATCCATTCACTTCTACACCCACTCACTCCCCACCCACTGACCCCAACACCCACTCACTCCACACTCACTCACCTCAACACTCACTCACTCCCCACCCACTGACAGCTACACCCTCTCATCCCCGCACTCACTAACCTTACACCCACTCACTCCCCACCAACTCACTCTGTATCCATTCACCCCAGACCCCACTCACTCCACACCCACTCACTCCACACCCACTCACTCCACCCCCACTCACTCCACACCCACTCACTCCGCACCCACTCACTCCGCACCCACTCACTCCATACCCACTCACTCCGCACCCACTCACTCCATACTCAGTCACTCCACACCCACTCACTCCAGAACCACTCGCTCCGCACCCACTCACTCCACACCCACACTCTCTGCACCCACTCAGTCCACACCCACTCACTCCATTCTCACTCACTCCACACCCACTCACTCCAGAACCACTCGCTATGCACCCACTCACTCCACACCCAATCGCTCCACACCCACTCACTCCACGCCCATTCACTCCACATCCACTCGCTCCGCACCCACTCACTCCACATTCACTCACTCCACACCCACTCACTCCACACCCACTCACTCCACGCCCATTCACTCCACATCCACTCGCTCCGCACCCACTCACTCCACATTCACTCACTCCACACCCACTCACTCCACACCCACTCACTCCACACCCACTCACTCCACATTCACTCACTCCACACCCACTCACTCCGCACTCACTCACTCCACAGCAACGCACTCCACACCCACGCACTCCAGAACCACTCGCTCTGCACCCACTCACTCGACACACAATCACTCCACCCCCACTCTCTCCACACCCACTCACTCCCCATCCACTCACATCTACACCCACTCACTCCCCACCCACTGACCCCAACACCCACTCACTCCATACCCACTCACCTCAACACTCACTTACTCCCCACCCACGGACCGCTACACACTCTCATCCCCGCACTCACTAATCTTACACCCACTCACTCCCCACCAACTCACTCCACACCCACTCACTCCCCACCCACTCACTCTGTATCCACTCACCCCAGACCCCACTCACTCCACACCCACTCACTCCACACCCACTCACTCCACACCCACTCACTCCGCACCCACTCACTCTGTACCCATTCACTCTGTACCCACTCACTCCAGAACCCACTCAATCCACACCCACTCACTCCTCGCCATCCTCGCTCTGCACCACTCACTCCAGAACCCACTCACTCAACACCCACTCACTCCACACCCACTCACTCCACACCCACTCACTCCACACCTACTCTCTCCATACCCACTCACTCCGCACCCACCTCGCTGTATACCACTCACTCCAGAAGCCACTCACTCAGCACCCACTCACTCTGCACCCACTCACTCCAACAACAACTTGCTCCACACCCACTCACTCCGCACCCACTCACTCCACACCCACTCATTCTGTACCCACTCACTCCACACCCACTCACTCCACACCCACTCACTCCACACCCACTCATTCTGTACCCACTCACTCCACACTCACTCACTCCAGAACCACTCTCTCTGCACACACTGACTGCATACACACTCACTCCACACCCACTCCCTCCGCACCCACTCACTCTGCACCCACTCACTCCACACCCACTCACTCCACACTCACTCACTCCCCACCCACTCACTCCACACCCACTCACTCCACCCCCACTCACTCCACACCCACTCACTCCACACCCACTCACTCCACACCCACTCACTCCACACCCACTCACTCCACACCCACTCATTCCGCACCAACACTCTCCGCACTCACTCACTCCACACCCACTCACTCCGCAACAACACTCTCCGCACCCACTCATCCACACGCACTCACTCTGCACCCACTCACTCCACACCCACTCACTCCACAAGCACTCACTCCATAACCATTCACTACACACCCACTTACTCTGCACCCACTCACTCCAGATGCACTCATTCTGCATCACACACTCCAGAACCCACTCACTCAATGCCCACTCACTCCACACCCACTCAGTCCACTCCCACTCACTCTGCACCCACTCACTCCAGAAACCACTCACTCTGCACCCACTCACACCGCACCTACACATTCCACACCCACTCACTCCGCACCCTCCTCACTCTGCACCACTCACTCCAGAACCCACTCACTCCTCACTGACTGACTCCACACTCACTCACTCTGCACCCACTTAGTCCACACCCACTCACTCCACACCCACTCGCTCCGCACTCACTCACTCCACACCCACTCACTCCACACCCACTCACTCCACACGCACTCACTCCACACCCAATCACTCCACCCCCACTCACTCCACACACAATCACTCCAGCCCCAATCCCTCCACACCCACTCACTTCCTATCCACTCACCTCCACATCCACTCACTCCACACCCACACTCTCTGCACCTACTCAGTCCACACCCACTCACTCCAGCATCACTCGCTCCACACCCACTCACTCCACACCCACTCACTCCACACCCACTCACACCACACCCACTCACTCCACACACAATCACTCCACCCCCTCTCCCTCCACACCCACTCACTCCCCATCCACTCACCTCTACACCCACTCACTCCCCATCCACTCACCTCTACACCCACTCACTCCCCACCCACTGACCCCAACACGCACTCACTCCACACCCACTCACTCCACACCCACTCACTCTGCACACACTCACTCCGCACCCACTCACTCCGCACCCACTCACTCCACACCCACTCACACCACACCCACTCACTCCACACCCACTCACTCCACACACAATCACTCCACCCCCTCTCCCTCCACACCCACTCACTCCCCATCCACTCACCTCTACACCCACTCACTCCCCATCCACTCACCTCTACACCCACTCACTCCCCATCCACTCACCTCTAAAGCCACTCACTCCCCATCCACTGACCCCAACACCCACTCACTCCACACCCACTCACTCCACACCCACTCACTCCCCACCCACTGACCCATACACCCACTCACTCCACACCCACTCACTCCCCACCCACTGACCCATACACCCACTCACTCCACACCCACTCACTCCACACCCACTCACTCCACACCCACTCCCTCCACACCCACTCACTCCACACCCACTCACTCCACACCCACTCACTCCACACCCACTCACTCCCCATCCACTCACTCCACACCCATTCACTCCACACCCACTCACTCCACACCCACTCACTCCCCATCCACTCACTCCACACCCACTCACTCCACACCCACTCACTCCCCATCCACTCACTCCAAACCCATTCACTCCACACCCACTCATAACACACCCACTCACTCCCCACCCACTGACCCATACACCCACTCACTCCACACCCACTCACTCCACACCCACTCACTCCACACCCACTCACTCCGCACCCACTCACTCCACAACCACTCACTCCACACCCACTCATAACACACCCACTCACTCCACACCCACTCACTCCACACCCACTCACTCCACACCCACTCAATCCACACCCACTCATAACAAACCCACTCACTCCACAACCACTCACTCCGCACCCACTCACTCCACACCCACTCACACCACACCCACTCACTCCACACCCACTCACTCCACACCCACTCACTCCACACCCACTCACTCCACACCCACTCACTCCACACCCACTCACTCCACACTCACTCACTCCACACCCACTCACTCCACACACACTCATTCCACACCCACTTACACCACACCCACTCACTCCACACCAACTCACTCCACACTCACTCACTCCACACCCACTCACTCCACACTCACTCACTCCACACCCACTCACTCCACACCAACTCACTCCACACTCACTCACTCCAAACCCACTCACTCCACACCCACTCACTCCACACCCACTCGCTCCACACCCACTCACTCCACACGCACTAACTCCACACCCACTCACTCCACACCCACTCACTCCACACCCACTCACTCCACACCCACTCACTCCACACCAACTCACTCCACACCCACTGACTCCAGAACCACTCGCTCCGCACCCACTCACTCCACACCCACTCACTCCACACCCACTCACTCCGCACCAGTTCACTCCATATCCCAACACTCCACACCCACTCACTCCAAACCCACTCACTCCACAACCACTCACTCCACAAACACTCACTCCACACCCACTCACTCTGCACCCACTCAGTCCACACCCACTCACTCCACCCCCAATCACTCCACACCACCTCACTCCACGCCCACTCACTCCACACCCACTCACTCCACACCCACTCACTCTGCACCCACTCACTCCACACCAACTCACTCCACACCCACTCACTCCACACCCACTCACTCCACACGCACTCACTCCACAATCACTTACACCGACCCACTCACTCCACACCCACACTCTTTGCACCCACTCACTCCACACCCACTCACTACTTACTCACACACTCCACACCCACTCACTCCGCACTCACTCACTCTGCACGCACTCACTCCACACCCACTCACTCCAGACCCACTCACTCCACACCCACTCACTACTTACAAACTCACTCCACACCCACTCACTCCGCACTCACTCAGTCCACACACACTCACTCCATAAACTCTCACTCCATACCCACTCACTCCACACCCACTCACTCCACACCCACTCACTCCACACCCACTCACTCCAGACCCACTCACTCCACACCCACTCATTCCACAACCACTGACTCCAGAACAACTCGCTCCGCACCCACTCACTCCGCACCAACACTCTCCACATCCACTAACCCCGCACCAACTCACTCCACACTCACTCATTCAGCACGCACTCATTCCAGACCCACTCACTCCAGAACCACTCATTCCACAACCACTCATTCTGCACCCACTCACACCATACTCACTCACTCCACACCCACTCACACCATACTCACTCACTCCACACCCACTCACTCCACACCCACTCACTCCGCACCATAATCTCCACACCCACTCACTCTGCACCCACTCACTCTGCACCCACTCACTCCACACCCACTAACTCCGCACCCACTCACTCCAGAACCCAATCACTCCGCACCCACTCACTCTGTACCCACTCACTCCACACCCACTCGCTCCAGAACTCATTCACTCCGCATCCACTCACTCCACACCTACTCACTCCACACCCACTCACTCTGCACCCACTCTCTCCACACTCACTAACTCCGCACCCACTCACTCCAGAACCCAATCACTCCGCACCCACTCACTCTGTACCCACTCACTCCACACCCACTCTCTCCAGAACTCATTCACTCCGCATCCACTCACTCCACACCTACTCACTCCACACCCACTCACTCTGCACCCACTCTCTCCACACCCACTCACTCCACAACCACTGACTCCATACCCACTCACTCCACACCCATTCACTCCACACCCACTCACACTGCACCCACTCACTCCACACCCACTCACTCCACACCCATTCACTCCACACCCAATGACCCCTGCAACCACTCACCCCTGCACCCACTAACCTTACGCCCACTCACTCCACACCCACTCACTCCAGACCATCTCACCACCCCACCCGCTGACCCCTACACCCACTCAACCCTGCCCCCTTCACTCCTCACCCACTCACTCCTCACCCACTCACTCCTCACCCACTCACTCCTCACCCACTCACTCAACACCTCCTCACTCCACACCTAAGCACTCTGCACCCATTCACTCAACACCCACTCACTCCACATCCACCTGCTCCACACCTACTCACTCTACACCCACTCACTGCGCACCCACATCGCTCTGCACCACTCACTCCAGAACCCACTCACTCTGCATCCACTCACTCCTCACCCACTCTCTCCGCACCAACACTCTCCACATCCACTCACCCCGCACCAAATCACTCCACACGCACTCACTCTGCACCCACTCACTCCAGACCCACTCACTCCAGAACCGCTCACTCCACACCCACTCACACCACACCCAATCACTCCACCCCCACTCCCTCCACACCCACTCACTCCCCATCAACTGACCCCAACACCAACTCACTCCCCATCCACTCACCTCTACACCCACTCACTCCCCACCCACTGACCCATACACCCACTCACTCCCCATCCACTCAATCCACACCCATTCACTCCACACCCACTCATAACACACCCACTCACTCCTCACCCACTCTCTCCGCACCAACACTCTCCACATCCACTCACCCCGCACCAAATCACTCCACACGCACTCACTCTGCACCCACTCACTCCAGACCCACTCACTCCACACCCACTCACTCCCCACCCACTGACCCATACACCCACTCACTCCACACCCACTCACTCCACACCCACTCACTCCACACCCACTCAATACACACACACTCAATACACACCCACTAACTCCACACCCACTCACTCCCCATCCACTCACTCCACACCCACTCACTCCACACCCACTCACTCCACACCCACTCACTCCACACCCACTCACTCCAGACCCACTCACTCCAGACCCACTCATAACACACCCACTCAGTCCACACCGACTCACTCCACACCAACTCACTCCACACCCACTCACTCCACAACCACTCACTCCGCACCCACTCACTCCGCACCCACTCACTCCACACCCACTCACTCCACACCCACTCACTCCACACGCACTCACTCCACACCCACTCACTCCAGAACCACTCACTCCGCACCCACTCACTCCGCACCCACTCACTGCACACCCACTCACTCCACACCAACTCACTCCACACTCACTCACTCCACACCCACTCACTCCACACCCACTCACTCCACACTCACTCACTCCACACCCACTCACTCCACACCAACTCACTCCACACTCACTCATTCCACACCCACTCTCTCCACCACTCCACACCCACTCACTCCACACCCACTCACTCCACACCCACTCACTCAACACCCACTCACTCCACACCCACTCACTCCACACCCACTCACTCCACACCCACTCACTCCACACGCACTCACTCCACACGCACTAACTCCACACCCACTCACTCCACACCCATTGACTCCAGAACCACTCGCTCCGCACACACTCACTCCACACCCACTCACTCCAAACCCACTCATCCACAACCACTCACTCCACAAACACTCACTCCACACCCACTCACTCCACACCCACTCACTCGACAGCCATTCACTCCACACCCACTCACTCCACACCCACTCACTCCACGCCGACTCACTCCACACCCACTCACTCCGCACCCACTCACTCCACACCCACTCACTCCACCCCCACTCACTCCACACCCACTCACTCTGCACCCACTCACTCCACCCCCACTCACTCCACACCCACTCAGTCCACACCCACTCACTCCACCCCCACTCCCTCCACAACCACTCACTCTGCACCATAATTCTCCACACCCACTCACTGCACACCTACTCACTCTACACCCACTCACTGCGCACCCACCTCGCTCTGCACACTCACTCCAGAACCCACTCACTCTGCATCCACTCACTCCTCACCCACTCACTCCGCACCAACACTCTCCACACCCACTCACCCCGCACCAACTCACTCCACACGCACTCACTCTGCACCCACTCACTCCAGACCCACTCACTCCAGAACCGCTCACTCCACACCCACTCACACCACACCCAATCACTCCACTCCCACTCCCTCCACACCCACTCACTCCCCATCCACTCACCTCTAAACCCACTCACTCCCCATCCACTGACCCCAACACCTACTCACTCCCCATCCACTCACATCTACACCCACTCACTCCCCACCCACTGACCCATACACCCACTCACTCCCCATCCACTCACTCCACACCCACTCACTCCACACCCACTCACTCCACACCCACTCACTCCACACCCACGCACTCCCCATCCACTGACCCATACACCCACTCACTCCACACCCACTCACTCCCCATCCACTCACTCCACACCCACTCACTCCACACCCACTCACTCCACACCCACTCACTCCACACCCACTCATAACACACCCACTCAGTCCACACCCAATCACTCCACAACCACTCACTCCACACCCACTCACTCCGCACCCACTCACTCCACACCCACTCACTCCACACCAACTCACTCCACACTCATTCACTCCACACCCACTCACTCCACACTCACTCACTCCACACCCACTCACTCCACACCAACTCACTCCACACTCACTCACTCCACACCCACTCACTCCACCACTCCACACCCACTCACTCCACACCCACTCACTCCACACCCACTCACTCCACATCCACTCACTCCACACCCACTCACTCCACACGCACTCACTCCACACGCACTCACTCCACACGCACTCACTCCACACGCACTAACTCCACACCCACTCACTCCACACCCACTCACTCCACACCCACTCACTCCGCACCAACACTCTCCACATCCACTCACTCTGCACACACTCACTCTGCACCCACTCACTCCAGAACCACTCACTCCACATCCACTCATTCTGCACCCACTCACACCATACTCACTCACTCCACACCCACTCACACCATACTCACTCACTCCACACCCACTCACTCCACACCCACTCGCTCTGCACCCACTCACTCCATACCCACTCACTCCACATCTACTCGCTCTGCACCCACTCACACCATACTCACTCACTCCGCACCCACTCACTCCACACCCACTCGCTCTGCACCCACTCACTCCACAGCCACTCACTCCACACTCACTCACTCCAGAACCCACTCACTCCACACCCAATCACTTGAGAACACATTCACTCCACATCCACTCACTCCACACCGACTCACTCCAAACCCACTCACTCTGCACCCACTCTCTCCACACCCACTCGCTCCACACCCACTCACTCCACCCCTACTCACTCCACCCCCACTCACTCCACACCCACTCTCTCCACACCCACTCACTCCACACCCACTCAATACACACACACTCACTCCACACCCACTCACTCCACACCCACTCACTCCATACCCACTCACTCCACATCTACTCGCTCTGCACCCACTCACACCATACTCACTCACTCCGCACCCACTCACTCCACACCCACTCGCTCTGCACCCACTCACTCCACAGCCACTCACTCCACACTCACTCACTCCAGAACCCACTCACTCCACACCCAATCACTTGAGAACACATTCACTCCACATCCACTCACTCCACACCGACTCACTCCAAACCCACTCACTCTGCACCCACTCTCTCCACACCCACTCGCTCCACACCCACTCACTCCACCCCTACTCACTCCACCCCCACTCACTCCACACCCACTCTCTCCACACCCACTCACTCCACACCCACTCAATACACACACACTCACTCCACACCCACTCACTCCACACCCACTCACTCCCCATCCACTCACTCCACACCCACTCACTCCACACCCACTCACTCCACACCCACTCACTCCACACCCACTCATAACACACCCACTCAGTCCACACCCACTCACTCCACACACACTCACTCCACACCCACTCACTCCACAACCACTCACTCCACACCCACTCACTCCACACCCACTCACTCCACACCCACTCACTCCACACCAACTCACTCCACACTCATTCACTCCACACCCACTCACTCCACACTCACTCACTCCACACCCACTCACTCCACACCAACTCACTCCACACTCACTCACTCCACACCCACTCACTCCACCACTCCACACCCACTCACTCCACACCCACTCACTCCACACCCACTCACTCCACACCCACTCACTCCATACGCACTCACTCCACACGCACTCACTCCACACGCACTCACTCCACACCCACTCACTCCACACCCACTCACTCCACACCCACTCACTCCGCACCAACACTCTCCACATCCACTCACTCTGCACACACTCACTCTGCACCCACTCACTCCAGAACCACTCACTCCACATCCACTCATTCTGCACCCACTCACACCATACTCACTCACTCCACACTCACTCACTCCACACCCACTCGCTCTGCACCCACTCACTCCATACCCATTCACTCCAAATCTACTCGCTCTGCACCCACTCACACCATACTCACTCACTCCGCACCCACTCACTCCACACCCACTCGCTCTGCACCCACTCACTCCACAGCCACTCACTCCACACTCACTCACTCCAGAACCCACTCACTCCACACCCAATCACTTGAGAACACATTCACTCCACATCCACTCACTCCACACCGACTCACTCCAAACCCACTCATTCTGCACCCACTCTCTCCACACCCACTCACTCCACACCCACTCACTCCACACCCACTCACTCCACACCCACTCACTCCACACCCACTCTCTCCACACCCACTCTCTCCACACCCACTCACTCCACACCCACTCACTCCACACCCACTCACTCCACACCCACTCTCTCCACACCCACTCTCTCCACACCCACTCACTCCGCACCCACTCACTCCACACCCACTCACTCCACACCCACTCTCTCCACACCCACTCACTCCGCACCCACTCACTCCAGACCCACTCACTCCACACCCACTCACTCCACACCCAATGACCCCTGCACCCACTCACCCCTGCACCGCGTCACTCCTCACCCACTCACTCCACACACACTCACTCCAGAACCCAATCACTCCGCACCCACTCACTCCTCACCCACTCACTCCACACACACTCACTCCTCACCCACTCACTCCAGAACCCACTCACTCCACACCCACTCACCCCTGCACCACGTCACTCCTCACCCACTCACTCCACACCCACTCACTCCACACCCACTCACTCCAGAACCCAATCACTCCGCACCCACTCACTCCTCACCCACTCACTCCACACACACTCACTCCAGAACCCACTCACTCCGCACCCATTCACTCAACACCCACACACTCCACACCCACTCACCCCAGACCATCTCACCACCCCACCCGCTGACCCCTACACCCACTCACCCCTGCACCCCGTCACTCCACACCCACTCACTCCACACACACTGACTCCACACGCACTCACTCCGCACCCATTCACTCCACACACACTCACTCCACACACACTCACTCCAGAACCCACTCACTCCACACACACTCACTCCACACGCACTCACTCCGCACCCATTCGCTCAACACCCACTCACTCCACACCCACTCACTCCGCACCCACCATGCTCTGCACCACTCACTCCAGAAACCACTCACTCCACACCCACTCTCTCTGCACCCACTCATTCCACACCCACTCACTACTTTCTCACTCACTCCACACACAAACACTCCGCACTCACTCAGTCCACACACACTCACTCCATAAACACTCACTCCATACCCACTCACACCACACCCACTCACTCCACACCCACTCACACCAGACCCACTCACTCCACACCCACTCACTCCACACCCACTCACTCCAGAACCACTCGATCCGCACCCACTCACTCCACAACCACACACTCTGCACCCACTCACTCCGCACCAACTCACTCAGAACCACTCACTCACTCCACACCCACTCACCCAAAACCTACTCACTCCACCCAAAATCACTCCACCCCCACTCCCATCCACAACCACTCACTCCGCACCATAATTCTCCACACCCAGTCACTCTGCACCCACTGACTCTGCACCCAATCACTCCACACTCACTCACTCCGCATCAACTCACTCCATACCCACATACTCCAAAACACACTCACTCCACACCCACTCACTCCATACCCACTCACTCCACAACCACTCACTCCACACCCACTCGCTACACCCCCACTCACTCCAGACAACCTCACTCCACACCCACTCACTCCACACCCACTCACTCCATACCCACTCACTCCACAACCACTCACTCCACACACACTCACTCCGCACCCACTCACTCTGCACCCACTCACTCAACACCCACTCACTCTGCACCCACTCACTCCACACCAACTCACTCCACACCCACTCACTCCACACCCACTCACTCCACACCGACTCACTCCACACCCACTTGCACCGACCCCCTCACTCCACACCCACACTCTTTGCACCCACTCACTCCACACCCACTCACTACTTACTCACTCACTCCACACCCACTCACTCCGCACTCACTCAGTCCACACACACTCACTCCATAAACTCTCACTCCATACCCACTCACTCCACACCCACTCACTCCACACCCACTCACTCCAGACCCACTCACTCCACAACCGCTCACTCCACACCAACTCGCTACACCCCCACTCACTCCAAACCACTTCACTCCACGCCCACTCACTCCACACCCACTCACTCTGCACCCACTCACTCCACACCCACTCACTCAGCACCCACTCACTCCACACCAACTCACTCCACACCCACTCACTCCACACCCACTCACTCCACACGCACTCACTCGACAATCACTTACACCGACCCACTCACTCCACACCCACACTCTTTGCACCCACTCACTCCACACCCACTCACTACTTACAAACTCACTCCACACCCACTCACTCCGCACTCACTCAGTCCACACACACTCACTCCATAAACTCTCACTCCATACCCACTCACTCCACACCCACTCACTCCACACCCACTCACTCCACACCCACTCACTCCACACCCACTCACTCCACACCCACTCATTCCACACCCACTCACTCCACACCCACTCACTCCACACACACTCACTCCACACCCACTCACTCCACACCCACTCATTCCACACCCACTTACACCACACCCACTCACTCCACACCCACTCATTCCACACCCACTCACTCCACACCCACTCACTCCACACCCTCTCACTCCACACCCACTCACTCCACACCCACTCACTCCACACCCACTCATTCCACAACCACTGACTCCAGAACAACTGGCTCCGCACCCACTCACTCCGCACCAACACTCTCCACATCCACTCACCCCGCACCGACTCACTCCACACTCACTCATTCAGCACGCACTCACTCCAGACCCACTCACTCCAGAACCACTCACTCCACAACCACTCATTCTGCACCCACTCACACCATACTCACTCATTCCACACCCACTCACTCCACACCCACTCACTCCGCACCATAATCTCCACACCCACTCACTCCACACCCACTCACTCCGCACCCACTCACTCCACAACAAATCGCTCTGCACCCACTCACTCCACACCCACTCACTCCACACCCACTCACTTCACACCCACTCACTCCAGAACCCACTCACTCTGCACCCACTCACTCTGTACCCACTCACTCCACACCCACTCACTTGAGAACTCATTCACTCCACATCCACTCACTCCACACCTACTCACTCCACACCCACTCACTCTGCACCCACTCTCTCCACACCCACTCACTCCACACCCACTCACTCCACACCCACTCACTCCACACCCACTCACTCCACACCCACTCACTCCACAACCACTGACTCCACACCCACTCACTCCACACCCACTCACTCCACACCCAATGTCCCCTGCACCCACTCACCCCTGCCCCCTTCACTCCTCACCCACTCACTCCACACCCACTCACTCCAGAACCCAATCACTCCGCACCCACTCACTCCTCACCCACTCACTCCTCACCCACTCACTCAACACCTCCTCACTCCACACCTACGCACTCCGCAACCATTCACTCAACACCCATTCACTCCACATCCACTTGCTCCACACCGACTCACTCCACACCCACTCACTCCACACCCACTCACTCCTCACCCACTCACTCCACACCCACTCACTCCACACCCAATGTCCCCTGCACCCACTCACCCCTGCACTCACTAACCTTACGCCCACTCACTCCACACCCACTCACTCCAGACCATCTCACCACCCCACCCGCTGACCCCTACACCCACTCACCCCTGCACCCCGTCACTCCTCACCCACTCACTCCACACCCACTCACTCCTCACCCACTCACTCCTCACCCACTCACTCCACACCCACTCACTCCAGAACCCAATCACTCCGCACCCACTCACTCTGTACCCACTCACTCCACACCCACTCGCTCCAGAACTCATTCACTCCGCATCCACTCACTCCACACCTACTCACTCCACACCCACTCTCTCCACACCCACTCTCTCCACACCCACTCACTCCACAACCACTGACTCCACACCCACTCACTCCACACCCACTCACTCCACACCCAATGACCCCTGCAACCACTCACCCCTGCACTCACTAACCTTACGCCCACTCACTCCACACCCACTCACTCCAGACCATCTCACCACTCCACCCGCTGACCCCTACACCCACTCACCCCTGCCCCCTTCACTCCTCACCCACTCACTCCTCACCCACTCACTCCTCACCCACTCACTCCACACCCACTCACTCAACACCTTCTCACTCCACACCCACTCACTCAACACCCACTCACTCCTCACCCACTCACTCCTCACCCACTCACTCAACACCTTCTCACTCCACACCTACGCACTCCGCACCCATTCACTCAACACCCACTCACTCCACATCCACTTGCTCCACACCTACTCACTCCACACCCACTCACTGCGCACCCACCTCGCTCTGCACCACTCACTCCAGAACCCACTCACTCTGCATCCACTCACTCCTCACCCACTCACTCCGCACCAACACTCTCCACATCCACTCACCCCGCACCAACTCACTCCACACGCACTCACTCTGCACCCACTCACTCCAGACCCACTCACTCCAGATCCACTCACTCCAGAACCGCTCACTCCACACCCACTCACACCACACCCACTCACTCTGCATCCACTCACTCCAGACCCACTCACTCCAGAACCGCTCACTCCACACCCACTCACACCACACCCAATCACTCCACACTCACTCACTCTGCACCCACTCACTCTGCACCCACTCACTCCACACCAACTCACTCCACACCCACTCACTCCACACCCACTCACTCCACACCCACTCACTCCACACCCACTCACTCTGCACCCACTCACTCCACACCCACTCACTCCGCACCCACTCACTCTACACCCACTCACTCCACACCCACACTCTTTGCACCCACTCACTCCGCACTCACTCAGTCCACACACACTCACTCCATAAACTCTCACTCCATACCCACTCACTCCACACCCACTCACTCCACACCCACTCACTCCACACCCACTCACTCCAGACCCACTCACTCCACCCCCACTCACTCCACCCCCACTCACTCCACACCACCTCAGTCCACGCCCACTCACTCCACACCCACTCACTCCACACCCACTCACTCTGCACCCACTCACTCCACACCAACTCACTCCACACCCACTCACTCCACACCCACTCACTCCACACGCACTCACTCGACAATCACTTACACCGACCCACTCACTCCACACCCACACTCTTTGCACCCACTCACTCCACACCCACTCACTACTTACTCACACACTCCACACCCACTCACTCCGCACTCACTCACTCTGCACGCACTCACTCCAGACCCACTCACTCCAGAACCACTCACTCCACAACCACTCATTCTGCACCCACTCACACCATACTCACTCATTCCACACCCACTCACTCCACACCCACTCACTCCGCACCATAATCTCCACACCCACTCACTCTGCACCCACTGACTCTGCACCCACTCACTCCGCACCCACTCACTCCACAACAAATCGCTCTGCACCCACTCACTCCACACCCACTCACTCCACACCCACTCACTCCACACCCACTCACTCCACACCCACTCACTCCACACCCACTCACTCCACACCCACTCACTCCGCACCCACTCAGTCCACACCCACTCACTCCGCACCCACTCACTCCGCACCAACACTCTCCACATCCACTCACTCTACACCCACTTGCACCACACCCACTCACTTCACACCCACTCATTCCACACACACTCACTCCGCACCCACTCACTCTGCACCCACTCACTCAACACCCACTCACTCTGCACCCACTCACTCCACACCAACTCACTCCACACCCACTCACTCCACACCCACTCACTCCACACCGACTCACTCCACACCCACTTGCACCGACCCCCTCACTCCACACCCACACTCTTTGCACCCACTCACTCCACACCCACTCACTACTTACTCACTCACTCCACACCCACTCACTCCGCACTCACTCAGTCCACACACACTCCATAAACTCTCACTCCACACCCACTCATTCCACACCCACTCACACCACACCCACTCACTCCACACCCACTCACTCCACACACACTCACTCCACACCCACTCACTCCACACCCACTCATTCCACACCCACTTACACCACACCCACTCACTCCACACCCACTCACTCCACACCCACTCACTCCACACACACTCACTCCACACCCACTCACTCCACACCCACTCATTCCACACCCACTTACACCACACCCACTCACTCCACACCCACTCACTCCACACCCACTCACTCCACACCCACTCACACCACACCCACTCACTCCACACCCACTCACTCCACACCCACTCATTCCACAACCACTGACTCCAGAACAACTGGCTCCGCACCCACTCACTCCGCACCAACACTCTCCACATCCACTCACCCCGCACCGACTCACTCCACACTCACTCATTCAGCACGCACTCACTCCAGACCCACTCACTCCAGAACCACTCACTCCACAACCACTCATTCTGCACCCACTCACACCATACTCACTCACTCCACACCCACTCACTCTGAACCCACTCACTCCGCACCATAATCTCCACACCCACTCACTCCACACCCACTCACTCCGCACCCACTCACTCCACAACAAATCGCTCTGCACCCACTCACTCCACACCCACTCACTCCACACCCACTCACTCCACACCCACTCACTCCAGAACCCACTCACTCTGCACCCACTCACTCTGCACCCACTCACTCCACACCCACTCACTTGAGAACTCATTCACTCCACATCCACTCACTCCACACCTACTCACTCCACACCCACTCACTCTGCACCCACTCTCTCCACACCCACTCACTCCACCCCCACTCACTCCACCCCTACTCACTCCACACCACCTCAGTCCACGCCCACTCACTCCACACCCACTCACTCCACACCCACTCACTCTGCACCCACTCACTCCACACCAACTCACTCCACACCCACTCACTCCACACCCACTCACTCCACACGCACTCACTCGACAATCACTTACACCGACCCACTCACTCCACACCCACACTCTTTGCACCCACTCACTCCACACCCACTCACTACTTACAAACTCACTCCACACCCACTCACTCCGCACTCACTCACTCTGCACGCACTCACTCTGCACGCACTCACTCCAGACCCACTCACTCCAGAACCACTCACTCCACAACCACTCATTCTGCACCCACTCACACCATACTCACTCACTCCACACCCACTCACTCCACACCCACTCACTCCGCACTCACTCAGTCCACACACACTCACTCCATAAACTCTCACTCCATACCCACTCACTCCACACCCACTCACTCCACACCCACTCACTCCACACCCACTCACTCCACACCCACTCACTCCACACCAACTCACTCCACACCCACTCACTCCGCACCCACTCACTCCACACCCACTCACTCCACACCCACTCACTCCACACCCACTCACTCCACACCCACTCACTCCGCACCCACTCACTCCACAACAAATCGCTCTGCACCCACTCACTCCACACCCACTCACTCCACACCCACTCACTCCACACCCACTCACTCCACACCAACTCACTTGAGAACTCATTCACGCCACATCCACTCACTCCACACCAACTCACTCCAGACCATCTCACCACCCCACCCGCTGACCCCTACACCCACTCACCCCTGCACCCTTCACTCCTCACCCACTCACTCCACACACAGTCACTCCTCACCCACTCACTCCTCACCCACTCACTCCACACCCACTCACTCCAGAACCCAATCACTCCGCACCCACTCACTCTGTACCCACTCACTCCACACCCACTCGCTCCAGAACTCATTCACTCCGCATCCACTCACTCCACACCTACTCACTCCACACCCACTCACTCTGCACCCACTCTCTCCACACCCACTCACTCCACAACCACTCACTCCTCACCCACTCACTCCACACCCACTCACTCCACACCCAATGTCCCCTGCACCCACTCACCCCTGCACTCACTAACCTTACGCCCACTCACTCCACACCCACTCACTCCAGACCATCTCACCACCCCACCCGCTGACCCCTACACCCACTCACCCCTGCACCCCGTCACTCCTCACCCACTCACTCCACACCCACTCACTCCTCACCCACTCACTCCTCACCCACTCACTCCACACCCACTCACTCCAGAACCCAATCACTCCGCACCCACTCACTCTGTACCCACTCACTCCACACCCACTCGCTCCAGAACTCATTCACTCCGCATCCACTCACTCCACACCTACTCACTCCACACCCACTCTCTCCACACCCACTCTCTCCACACCCACTCACTCCACAACCACTGACTCCACACCCACTCACTCCACACCCACTCACTCCACACCCAATGACCCCTGCAACCACTCACCCCTGCACTCACTAACCTTACGCCCACTCACTCCACACCCACTCACTCCAGACCATCTCACCACTCCACCCGCTGACCCCTACACCCACTCACCCCTGCCCCCTTCACTCCTCACCCACTCACTCCTCACCCACTCACTCCTCACCCACTCACTCCACACCCACTCACTCAACACCTTCTCACTCCACACCCACTCACTCAACACCCACTCACTCCTCACCCACTCACTCCTCACCCACTCACTCAACACCTTCTCACTCCACACCTACGCACTCCGCACCCATTCACTCAACACCCACTCACTCCACATCCACTTGCTCCACACCTACTCACTCCACACCCACTCACTGCGCACCCACCTCGCTCTGCACCACTCACTCCAGAACCCACTCACTCTGCATCCACTCACTCCTCACCCACTCACTCCGCACCAACACTCTCCACATCCACTCACCCCGCACCAACTCACTCCACACGCACTCACTCTGCACCCACTCACTCCAGACCCACTCACTCCAGAACCACTCACTCCACACCCACTCATTCTGCACCCACTCACACCATACTCACTCACTCCACACGCACTCACTCCACACCCACTCGCTCTGCACCCACTCACTCCACACCCACTCACTCACATCTACTCGCTCTGCACCCACTCACACCATACTCACTCACTCCACGCCCACTCACTCCACACCCACTCACTCCGCACCCACTCACTCCACACCCACTCACTCCACCCCCAATGACCCCTGCACCCACTCACCCCTGCACTCACTAACCTTACGCCCACTCACTCCACACCCACTCACTCCAGATCATCTCACCACCCCACCCGCTGACCCCTACACCCACTCACCCCTGCACCCCGTCACTCCTCACCCACTCACTCCACACCCACTCACTCCTTACCCACTCACTCCGCACCCACTCACTCCGCACCATTATTCTCCACACCCACTCACTCTGCACCCACTGACTCTGCACCCATTCACTCCGCACCAACTCACTCCACAGCCACTCACTCCACACTCACTCACTCCACACCCACTCACTCCACCACTCCACACCCACTCACTCCACACCCACTCACTCCACACCCACTCACTCCACACCCACTCACTCCATACGCACTCACTCCACACGCACTCACTCCACACGCACTCACTCCACACCCACTCACTCCACACCCACTCACTCCACACCCACTCACTCCGCACCAACACTCTCCACATCCACTCACTCTGCACACACTCACTCTGCACCCACTCACTCCAGAACCACTCACTCCACATCCACTCATTCTGCACCCACTCACACCATACTCACTCACTCCACACTCACTCACTCCACACCCACTCGCTCTGCACCCACTCACTCCATACCCACTCACTCCAAATCTACTCGCTCTGCACCCACTCACACCATACTCACTCACTCCGCACCCACTCACTCCACACCCACTCGCTCTGCACCCACTCACTCCACAGCCACTCACTCCACACTCACTCACTCCAGAACCCACTCACTCCACACCCAATCACTTGAGAACACATTCACTCCACATCCACTCACTCCACACCGACTCACTCCAAACCCACTCATTCTGCACCCACTCTCTCCACACCCACTCACTCCACACCCACTCACTCCACACCCACTCACTCCACACCCACTCACTCCACACCCACTCTCTCCACACCCACTCTCTCCACACCCACTCACTCCACACCCACTCACTCCACACCGACACTCTCCGCCCCCACTCACTCCACACCCACTCACTCCGCACCCACTCACTCCACACCCACTCACTCCACACCCACTCTCTCCACACCCACTCACTCCGCACCCACTCACTCCAGACCCACTCACTCCACACCCACTCACTCCACACCCAATGACCCCTGCACCCACTCACCCCTGCACCGCGTCACTCCTCACCCACTCACTCCACACACACTCACTCCAGAACCCAATCACTCCGCACCCACTCACTCCTCACCCACTCACTCCACACACACTCACTCCTCACCCACTCACTCCAGAACGCACTCACTCCACACCCACTCACCCCTGCACCACGTCACTCCTCACCCACTCACTCCACACCCACTCACTCCACACCCACTCACTCCAGAACCCAATCACTCCGCACCCACTCACTCCTCACCCACTCACTCCACACACACTCACTCCAGAACCCACTCACTCCGCACCCATTCACTCAACACCCACACACTCCACACCCACTCACCCCAGACCATCTCACCACCCCACCCGCTGACCCCTACACCCACTCACCCCTGCACCCCGTCACTCCACACCCACTCACTCCACACACACTGACTCCACACGCACTCACTCCGCACCCATTCACTCCACACCCACTCACTCCACACACACTCACTCCAGAACCCACTCACTCCACACACACTCACTCCACACGCACTCACTCCGCACCCATTCGCTCAACACCCACTCACTCCACACCCACTCACTCCGCACCCACCATGCTCTGCACCACTCACTCCAGAAACCACTCACTCCACACCCACTCACTCCACACCCTCTAACTCCGCACCCACCATGCTCTGCACCACTCACTCCAGAAACCACTCACTCCACACCCACTCTCTCTGCACCCACTCATTCCACACCCACTCACTACTTTCTCACTCACTCCACACACAAACACTCCGCACTCACTCAGTCCACACACACTCACTCCATAAACACTCACTCCATACCCACTCACACCACACCCACTCACTCCACACCCACTCACACCAGACCCACTCACTCCACACCCACTCACTCCACACCCACTCACTCCAGAACCACTCGATCCGCACCCACTCACTCCACAACCACACACTCTGCACCCACTCACTCCGCACCAACTCACTCAGAACCACTCACTCACTCCACACCCACTCACCCAAAACCTACTCACTCCACCCAAAATCACTCCACCCCCACTCCCATCCACAACCACTCACTCCGCACCATAATTCTCCACACCCAGTCACTCTGCACCCACTGACTCTGCACCCAATCACTCCACACTCACTCACTCCGCATCAACTCACTCCATACCCACATACTCCAAAACACACTCACTCCACACCCACTCACTCCATACCCACTCACTCCACAACCACTCACTCCACACCCACTCGCTACACCCCCACTCACTCCAGACAACCTCACTCCACACCCACTCACTCCACACCCACTCACTCCATACCCACTCACTCCACAACCACTCACTCCACACACACTCACTCCGCACCCACTCACTCTGCACCCACTCACTCAACACCCACTCACTCTGCACCCACTCACTCCACACCAACTCACTCCACACCCACTCACTCCACACCCACTCACTCCACACCGACTCACTCCACACCCACTTGCACCGACCCCCTCACTCCACACCCACACTCTTTGCACCCACTCACTCCACACCCACTCACTACTTACTCACTCACTCCACACCCACTCACTCCGCACTCACTCAGTCCACACACACTCACTCCATAAACTCTCACTCCATACCCACTCACTCCACACCCACTCACTCCACACCCACTCACTCCAGACCCACTCACTCCACAACCGCTCACTCCACACCAACTCGCTACACCCCCACTCACTCCAAACCACTTCACTCCACGCCCACTCACTCCACACCCACTCACTCTGCACCCACTCACTCCACACCCACTCACTCTGCACCCACTCACTCCACACCAACTCACTCCACACCCACTCACTCCACACCCACTCACTCCACACGCACTCACTCGACAATCACTTACACCGACCCACTCACTCCACACCCACACTCTTTGCACCCACTCACTCCACACCCACTCACTACTTACAAACTCACTCCACACCCACTCACTCCGCACTCACTCAGTCCACACACACTCACTCCATAAACTCTCACTCCATACCCACTCACTCCACACCCACTCACTCCACACCCACTCACTCCACACCCACTCACTCCACACCCACTCACTCCACACCCACTCATTCCACACCCACTTACACCACACCCACTCACTCCACACCCACTCATTCCACACCCACTCACTCCACACCCACTCACTCCACACCCACTCACTCCACACCCACTCACTCCACACCCACTCACTCCACACCCACTCACTCCACACCCACTCATTCCACAACCACTGACTCCAGAACAACTGGCTCCGCACCCACTCACTCCGCACCAACACTCTCCACATCCACTCACCCCGCACCCACTCACTCCACACTCACTCATTCAGCACGCACTCACTCCAGACCCACTCACTCCAGAACCACTCACTCCACAACCACTCATTCTGCACCCACTCACACCATACTCACTCATTCCACACCCACTCACTCCACACCCACTCACTCCGCACCATAATCTCCACACCCACTCACTCCACACCCACTCACTCCGCACCCACTCACTCCACAACAAATCGCTCTGCACCCACTCACTCCACACCCACTCACTCCACACCCACTCACTTCACACCCACTCACTCCAGAACCCACTCACTCTGCACCCACTCACTCTGTACCCACTCACTCCACACCCACTCACTTGAGAACTCATTCACTCCACATCCACTCACTCCACACCTACTCACTCCACACCCACTCACTCTGCACCCACTCTCTCCACACCCACTCACTCCACACCCACTCACTCCACACCCACTCACTCCACACCCACTCACTCCACACCCACTCACTCCACAACCACTGACTCCACACCCACTCACTCCACACCCACTCACTCCACACCCAATGTCCCCTGCACCCACTCACCCCTGCCCCCTTCACTCCTCACCCACTCACTCCACACCCACTCACTCCAGAACCCAATCACTCCGCACCCACTCACTCCTCACCCACTCACTCCTCACCCACTCACTCAACACCTCCTCACTCCACACCTACGCACTCCGCAACCATTCACTCAACACCCATTCACTCCACATCCACTTGCTCCACACCGACTCACTCCACACCCACTCACTCCACACCCACTCACTCCACACCCACTCACTGCGCACCCACATCGGTCTGCACCACTCACTCCAGAACCCACTCACTCTGCATCCACTCACTCCTCACCCACTCACTCCGCACCAACACTCTCCACATCCACTCACCCCGCACCAACTCACTCCACACGCACTCACTCTGCACCCACTCACTCCAGACCCACTCACTCCAGACCCACTCACTCCAGAACCGCTCACTCCACACCCACTCACACCACACCCACTCACTCTGCATCCACTCACTCCAGACCCACTCACTCCAGAACCGCTCACTCCACACCCACTCACACCACACCCAATCACTCCACACTCACTCACTCTGCACCCACTCACTCTGCACCCACTCACTCCACACCAACTCACTCCACACCCACTCACTCCACACCCACTCACTCCACACCCACTCACTCCACACCCACTCACTCTGCACCCACTCACTCCACACCCACTCACTCCGCACCCACTCACTCTACACCCACTCACTCCACACCCACACTCTTTGCACCCACTCACTCCGCACTCACTCAGTCCACACACACTCACTCCATAAACTCTCACTCCATACCCACTCACTCCACACCCACTCACTCCACACCCACTCACTCCACACCCACTCACTCCAGACCCACTCACTCCACCCCCACTCACTCCACCCCCACTCACTCCACACCACCTCAGTCCACGCCCACTCACTCCACACCCACTCACTCCACACCCACTCACTCTGCACCCACTCACTCCACACCAACTCACTCCACACCCACTCACTCCACACCCACTCACTCCACACGCACTCACTCGACAATCACTTACACCGACCCACTCACTCCACACCCACACTCTTTGCACCCACTCACTCCACACCCACTCACTACTTACTCACACACTCCACACCAACTCACTCCGCACTCACTCACTCTGCACGCACTCACTCTGCACGCACTCACTCCACACCCACTCACTCCACACCCAGTCACTCCACACCCACTCACTCCACACCCACTCACTCCACCCCCACTCATTCCACACCCACTCATTCCACACCCACTCACTCCACACCCACTCACTCTGCACCCACTCACTCCACACCAACTCACTCCACACCCACTCACTCCACACCCACTCACTCCACACGCACTCACTCGACAATCACTTACACCGACCCACTCACTCCACACCCACACTCTTTGCACCCACTCACTCCACACCCACTCACTACTTACTCACACACTCCACACCCACTCACTCCGCACTCACTCACTCTGCACGCACTCACTCCAGACCCACTCACTCCAGAACCACTCACTCCACAACCACTCATTCTGCACCCACTCACACCATACTCACTCATTCCACACCCACTCACTCCACACCCACTCACTCCGCACCATAATCTCCACACCCACTCACTCTGCACCCACTGACTCTGCACCCACTCACTCCGCACCCACTCACTCCACAACAAATCGCTCTGCACCCACTCACTCCACACCCACTCACTCCACACCCACTCACTCCACACCCACTCACTCCACACCCACTCACTCCACACCCACTCACTCCGCACACACTCAGTCCACACACACTCACTCCGCACCCACTCACTCCGCACCAACACTCTCCACATCCACTCACTCTACACCCACTTGCACCACACCCACTCACTTCACACCCACTCATTCCACACACACTCACTCCGCACCCACTCACTCTGCACCCACTCACTCAACACCCACTCACTCTGCACCCACTCACTCCACACCAACTCACTCCACACCCACTCACTCCACACCCACTCACTCCACACCGACTCACTCCACACCCACTTGCACCGACCCCCTCACTCCACACCCACACTCTTTGCACCCACTCACTCCACACCCACTCACTACTTACTCACTCACTCCACACCCACTCACTCCGCACTCACTCAGTCCACACACACTCACTCCATAAACTCTCACTCCACACCCACTCATTCCACACCCACTCACACCACACCCACTCACTCCACACCCACTCACTCCACACACACTCACTCCACACCCACTCACTCCACACCCACTCATTCCACACCCACTTACACCACACCCACTCACTCCACACCCACTCACTCCACACCCACTCACTCCACACACACTCACTCCACACCCACTCACTCCACACCCACTCATTCCACACCCACTTACACCACACCCACTCACTCCACACCCACTCACTCCACACCCACTCACTCCACACCCACTCACACCACACCCACTCACTCCACACCCACTCACTCCACACCCACTCATTCCACAACCACTGACTCCAGAACAACTGGCTCCGCACCCACTCACTCCGCACCAACACTCTCCACATCCACTCACCCCGCACCGACTCACTCCACACTCACTCATTCAGCACGCACTCACTCCAGACCCACTCACTCCAGAACCACTCACTCCACAACCACTCATTCTGCACCCACTCACACCATACTCACTCACTCCACACCCACTCACTCTGAACCCACTCACTCCGCACCATAATCTCCACACCCACTCACTCCACACCCACTCACTCCGCACCCACTCACTCCACAACAAATCGCTCTGCACCCACTCACTCCACACCCACTCACTCAACACCCACTCACTCCTCACCCACTCACTCCTCACCCACTCACTCAACACCTTCTCACTCCACACCTACGCACTCCGCACCCATTCACTCAACACCCACTCACTCCACATCCACTTGCTCCACACCTACTCACTCCACACCCACTCACTGCGCACCCACCTCGCTCTGCACCACTCACTCCAGAACCCACTCACTCTGCATCCACTCACTCCTCACCCACTCACTCCGCACCAACACTCTCCACATCCACTCACCCCGCACCAACTCACTCCACACGCACTCACTCTGCACCCACTCACTCCAGACCCACTCACTCCAGAACCACTCACTCCACACCCACTCATTCTGCACCCACTCACACCATACTCACTCACTCCACACGCACTCACTCCACACCCACTCGCTCTGCACCCACTCACTCCACACCCACTCACTCACATCTACTCGCTCTGCACCCACTCACACCATACTCACTCACTCCACGCCCACTCACTCCACACCCACTCACTCCGCACCCACTCACTCCACACCCACTCACTCCACCCCCAATGACCCCTGCACCCACTCACCCCTGCACTCACTAACCTTACGCCCACTCACTCCACACCCACTCACTCCAGATCATCTCACCACCCCACCCGCTGACCCCTACACCCACTCACCCCTGCACCCCGTCACTCCTCACCCACTCACTCCACACCCACTCACTCCTCACCCACTCACTCCGCACCCACTCACTCCGCACCATTATTCTCCACACCCACTCACTCTGCACCCACTGACTCTGCACCCATTCACTCCGCACCAACTCACTCCACAGCCACTCACTCCACACTCACTCACTCCACACCCACTCACTCCACCACTCCACACCCACTCACTCCACACCCACTCACTCCACACCCACTCACTCCACACCCACTCACTCCATACGCACTCACTCCACACGCACTCACTCCACACCCACTCACCCAAAACCTACTCACTCCACCCAAAATCACTCCACCCCCACTCCCATCCACAACCACTCACTCCGCACCATAATTCTCCACACCCAGTCACTCTGCACCCACTGACTCTGCACCCAATCACTCCACACTCACTCACTCCGCATCAACTCACTCCATACCCACATACTCCAAAACACACTCACTCCACACCCACTCACTCCATACCCACTCACTCCACAACCACTCACTCCACACCCACTCGCTACACCCCCACTCACTCCAGACAACCTCACTCCACACCCACTCACTCCACACCCACTCACTCCATACCCACTCACTCCACAACCACTCACTCCACACACACTCACTCCGCACCCACTCACTCTGCACCCACTCACTCAACACCCACTCACTCTGCACCCACTCACTCCACACCAACTCACTCCACACCCACTCACTCCACACCCACTCACTCCACACCGACTCACTCCACACCCACTTGCACCGACCCCCTCACTCCACACCCACACTCTTTGCACCCACTCACTCCACACCCACTCACTACTTACTCACTCACTCCACACCCACTCACTCCACACTCACTCAGTCCACACACACTCACTCCATAAACTCTCACTCCATACCCACTCACTCCACACCCACTCACTCCACACCCACTCACTCCAGACCCACTCACTCCACAACCGCTCACTCCACACCAACTCGCTACACCCCCACTCACTCCAAACCACTTCACTCCACGCCCACTCACTCCACACCCACTCACTCTGCACCCACTCACTCCACACCCACTCACTCTGCACCCACTCACTCCACACCAACTCACTCCACACCCACTCACTCCACACCCACTCACTCCACACGCACTCACTCGACAATCACTTACACCGACCCACTCACTCCACACCCACACTCTTTGCACCCACTCACTCCACACCCACTCACTACTTACAAACTCACTCCACACCCACTCACTCCGCACTCACTCAGTCCACACACACTCACTCCATAAACTCTCACTCCATACCCACTCACTCCACACCCACTCACTCCACACCCACTCACTCCACACCCACTCACTCCACACCCACTCACTCCACACACACTCACTCCACACCCACTCACTCCACACCCACTCATTCCACACCCACTTACACCACACCCACTCACTCCACACCCACTCATTCCACACCCACTCACTCCACACCCACTCACTCCACACCCACTCACTCCACACCCACTCACTCCACACCCACTCACTCCACACCCACTCATTCCACAACCACTGACTCCAGAACAACTGGCTCCGCACCCACTCACTCCGCACCAACACTCTCCACATCCACTCACCCCGCACCGACTCACTCCACACTCACTCATTCAGCACGCACTCACTCCAGACCCACTCACTCCAGAACCACTCACTCCACAACCACTCATTCTGCACCCACTCACACCATACTCACTCATTCCACACCCACTCACTCCACACCCACTCACTCCGCACCATAATCTCCACACCCACTCACTCCACACCCACTCACTCCGCACCCACTCACTCCACAACAAATCGCTCTGCACCCACTCACTCCACACCCACTCACTCCACACCCACTCACTTCACACCCACTCACTCCAGAACCCACTCACTCTGCACCCACTCACTCTGTACCCACTCACTCCACACCCACTCACTTGAGAACTCATTCACTCCACATCCACTCACTCCACACCTACTCACTCCACACCCACTCACTCTGCACCCACTCTCTCCACACCCACTCACTCCACACCCACTCACTCCACACCCACTCACTCCACACCCACTCACTCCACACCCACTCACTCCACAACCACTGACTCCACACCCACTCACTCCACACCCACTCACTCCACACCCAATGTCCCCTGCACCCACTCACCCCTGCCCCCTTCACTCCTCACCCACTCACTCCACACCCACTCACTCCAGAACCCAATCACTCCGCACCCACTCACTCCTCACCCACTCACTCCTCACCCACTCACTCAACACCTCCTCACTCCACACCTACGCACTCCGCAACCATTCACTCAACACCCATTCACTCCACATCCACTTGCTCCACACCGACTCACTCCACACCCACTCACTCCACACCCACTCACTCCACACCCACTCACTGCGCACCCACATCGGTCTGCACCACTCACTCCAGAACCCACTCACTCTGCATCCACTCACTCCTCACCCACTCACTCCGCACCAACACTCTCCACATCCACTCACCCCGCACCAACTCACTCCACACGCACTCACTCTGCACCCACTCACTCCAGACCCACTCACTCCAGATCCACTCACTCCAGAACCGCTCACTCCACACCCACTCACACCACACCCACTCACTCTGCATCCACTCACTCCAGACCCACTCACTCCAGAACCGCTCACTCCACACCCACTCACACCACACCCAATCACTCCACACTCACTCACTCTGCACCCACTCACTCTGCACCCACTCACTCCACACCAACTCACTCCACACCCACTCACTCCACACCCACTCACTCCACACCCACTCACTCCACACCCACTCACTCTGCACCCACTCACTCCACACCCACTCACTCCGCACCCACTCACTCTACACCCACTCACTCCACACCCACACTCTTTGCACCCACTCACTCCGCACTCACTCAGTCCACACACACTCACTCCATAAACTCTCACTCCATACCCACTCACTCCACACCCACTCACTCCACACCCACTCACTCCACACCCACTCACTCCAGACCCACTCACTCCACCCCCACTCACTCCACCCCCACTCACTCCACACCACCTCAGTCCACGCCCACTCACTCCACACCCACTCACTCCACACCCACTCACTCTGCACCCACTCACTCCACACCAACTCACTCCACACCCACTCACTCCACACCCACTCACTCCACACGCACTCACTCGACAATCACTTACACCGACCCACTCACTCCACACCCACACTCTTTGCACCCACTCACTCCACACCCACTCACTACTTACTCACACACTCCACACCCACTCACTCCGCACTCACTCACTCTGCACGCACTCACTCCAGACCCACTCACTCCAGAACCACTCACTCCACAACCACTCATTCTGCACCCACTCACACCATACTCACTCATTCCACACCCACTCACTCCACACCCACTCACTCCGCACCATAATCTCCACACCCACTCACTCTGCACCCACTGACTCTGCACCCACTCACTCCGCACCCACTCACTCCACAACAAATCGCTCTGCACCCACTCACTCCACACCCACTCACTCCACACCCACTCACTCCACACCCACTCACTCCACACCCACTCACTCCACACCCACTCACTCCGCACCCACTCAGTCCACACCCACTCACTCCGCACCCACTCACTCCGCACCAACACTCTCCACATCCACTCACTCTACACCCACTTGCACCACACCCACTCACTTCACACCCACTCATTCCACACACACTCACTCCGCACCCACTCACTCTGCACCCACTCACTCAACACCCACTCACTCTGCACCCACTCACTCCACACCAACTCACTCCACACCCACTCACTCCACACCCACTCACTCCACACCGACTCACTCCACACCCACTTGCACCGACCCCCTCACTCCACACCCACACTCTTTGCACCCACTCACTCCACACCCACTCACTACTTACTCACTCACTCCACACCCACTCACTCCGCACTCACTCAGTCCACACACACTCCATAAACTCTCACTCCACACCCACTCATTCCACACCCACTCACACCACACCCACTCACTCCACACCCACTCACTCCACACCCACTCACTCCACACCCACTCACTCCACACCCACTCATTCCACACCCACTTACACCACACCCACTCACTCCACACCCACTCACTCCACACCCACTCACTCCACACCCACTCACACCACACCCACTCACTCCACACCCACTCACTCCACACCCACTCATTCCACAACCACTGACTCCAGAACAACTGGCTCCGCACCCACTCACTCCGCACCAACACTCTCCACATCCACTCACCCCGCACCGACTCACTCCACACTCACTCATTCAGCACGCACTCACTCCAGACCCACTCACTCCAGAACCACTCACTCCACAACCACTCATTCTGCACCCACTCACACCATACTCACTCACTCCACACCCACTCACTCTGAACCCACTCACTCCGCACCATAATCTCCACACCCACTCACTCCACACCCACTCACTCCGCACCCACTCACTCCACAACAAATCGCTCTGCACCCACTCACTCCACACCCACTCACTCCACACCCACTCACTCCACACCCACTCACTCCAGAACCCACTCACTCTGCACCCACTCACTCTGTACCCACTCACTCCACACCCACTCACTTGAGAACTCATTCACTCCACATCCACTCACTCCACACCTACTCACTCCACACCCACTCACTCTGCACCCACTCTCTCCACACCCACTCACTCCACCCCCACTCACTCCACCCCTACTCACTCCACACCACCTCAGTCCACGCCCACTCACTCCACACCCACTCACTCCACACCCACTCACTCTGCACCCACTCACTCCACACCAACTCACTCCACACCCACTCACTCCACACCCACTCACTCCACACGCACTCACTCGACAATCACTTACACCGACCCACTCACTCCACACCCACACTCTTTGCACCCACTCACTCCACACCCACTCACTACTTACAAACTCACTCCACACCCACTCACTCCGCACTCACTCACTCTGCACGCACTCACTCTGCACGCACTCACTCCAGACCCACTCACTCCAGAACCACTCACTCCACAACCACTCATTCTGCAACCACTCACACCATACTCACTCACTCCACACCCACTCACTCCACACCCACTCACTCCGCACTCACTCAGTCCACACACACTCACTCCATAAACTCTCACTCCATACCCACTCACTCCACACCCACTCACTCCACACCCACTCACTCCACACCCACTCACTCCACACCCACTCACTCCACACCAACTCACTCCACACCCACTCACTCCGCACCCACTCACTCCACACCCACTCACTCCACACCCACTCACTCCACACCCACTCACTCCACACCCACTCACTCCGCACCCACTCACTCCACAACAAATCGCTCTGCACCCACTCACTCCACACCCACTCACTCCACACCCACTCACTCCACACCCACTCACTCCACACCAACTCACTTGAGAACTCATTCACGCCACATCCACTCACTCCACACCAACTCACTCCAGACCATCTCACCACCCCACCCGCTGACCCCTACACCCACTCACCCCTGCACCCTTCACTCCTCACCCACTCACTCCACACACAGTCACTCCTCACCCACTCACTCCTCACCCACTCACTCCACACCCACTCACTCCAGAACCCAATCACTCCGCACCCACTCACTCTGTACCCACTCACTCCACACCCACTCGCTCCAGAACTCATTCACTCCGCATCCACTCACTCCACACCTACTCACTCCACACCCACTCACTCTGCACCCACTCTCTCCGCACCCACTCACTCCACAACCACTCACTCCTCACCCACTCACTCCACACCCACTCACTCCACACCCAATGTCCCCTGCACCCACTCACCCCTGCACTCACTAACCTTACGCCCACTCACTCCACACCCACTCACTCCAGACCATCTCACCACCCCACCCGCTGACCCCTACACCCACTCACCCCTGCACCCCGTCACTCCTCACCCACTCACTCCACACCCACTCACTCCTCACCCACTCACTCCTCACCCACTCACTCCACACCCACTCACTCCAGAACCCAATCACTCCGCACCCACTCACTCTGTACCCACTCACTCCACACCCACTCGCTCCAGAACTCATTCACTCCGCATCCACTCACTCCACACCTACTCACTCCACACCCACTCTATCCACACCCACTCTCTCCACACCCACTCACTCCACAACCACTGACTCCACACCCACTCACTCCACACCCACTCACTCCACACCCAATGACCCCTGCAACCACTCACCCCTGCACTCACTAACCTTACGCCCACTCACTCCACACCCACTCACTCCAGACCATCTCACCACTCCACCCGCTGACCCCTACACCCACTCACCCCTGCCCCCTTCACTCCTCACCCACTCACTCCTCACCCACTCACTCCTCACCCACTCACTCCACACCCACTCACTCAACACCTTCTCACTCCACACCCACTCACTCAACACCCACTCACTCCTCACCCACTCACTCCTCACCCACTCACTCAACACCTTCTCACTCCACACCTACGCACTCCGCACCCATTCACTCAACACCCACTCACTCCACATCCACTTGCTCCACACCTACTCACTCCACACCCACTCACTGCGCACCCACCTCGCTCTGCACCACTCACTCCAGAACCCACTCACTCTGCATCCACTCACTCCTCACCCACTCACTCCGCACCAACACTCTCCACATCCACTCACCCCGCACCAACTCACTCCACACGCACTCACTCTGCACCCACTCACTCCAGACCCACTCACTCCAGAACCACTCACTCCACACCCACTCATTCTGCACCCACTCACACCATACTCACTCACTCCACACGCACTCACTCCACACCCACTCGCTCTGCACCCACTCACTCCACACCCACTCACTCACATCTACTCGCTCTGCACCCACTCACACCATACTCACTCACTCCACGCCCACTCACTCCACACCCACTCACTCCGCACCCACTCACTCCACACCCACTCACTCCACCCCCAATGACCCCTGCACCCACTCACCCCTGCACTCACTAACCTTACGCCCACTCACTCCACACCCACTCACTCCAGATCATCTCACCACCCCACCCGCTGACCCCTACACCCACTCACCCCTGCACCCCGTCACTCCTCACCCACTCACTCCACACCCACTCACTCCTCACCCACTCACTCCGCACCCACTCACTCCGCACCATTATTCTCCACACCCACTCACTCTGCACCCACTGACTCTGCACCCATTCACTCCGCACCAACTCACTCCACAGCCACTCACTCCACACCCACTCACTCCAGAACCCACTCACTCCACACCCAATCACTTGAGAACTCATTCACTCCGCATCCACTCACTCCACACCTACTCACTCCAAACCCACTCACTCTGCACCCACTCTCTCCACACCCACTCACTCCACAACCACTGACTCCACACCCACTCACTCCACACCCACTCACTCCACCCCCACTCACTCCACACCCACTCTCTCCACACCCACTCACTCCACACCCACTCAATACACACACACTCACTCCACACCCACTCACTCCACACCCACTCACTCCCCATCCACTCACTCCACACCCACTCACTCCACACCCACTCACTCCACACCCACTCACTCCACACCCACTCATAACACACCCACTCAGTCCACACCCACTCACTCCACACACACTCACTCCACACCCACTCACTCCACAACCACTCACTCCACACCCACTCACTCCACACCCACTCACTCCACACCCACTCACTCCACACCAACTCACTCCACACCCACTCACTCCACACCCACTCGCTCTGCACCCACTCACTCCATACCCACTCACTCCAAATCTACTCGCTCTGCACCCACTCACACCATACTCACTCACTCCGCACCCACTCACTCCACACCCACTCGCTCTGCACCCACTCACTCCACAGCCACTCACTCCACACTCACTCACTCCAGAACCCACTCACTCCACACCCAATCACTTGAGAACACATTCACTCCACATCCACTCACTCCACACCGACTCACTCCAAACCCACTCATTCTGCACCCACTCTCTCCACACCCACTCACTCCACACCCACTCACTCCACACCCACTCACTCCACACCCACTCACTCCACACCCACTCACTCCGCACCCACTCACTCCACACCCACTCTCTCCACACCCACTCACTCCGCACCCACTCACTCCAGACCCACTCACTCCACACCCACTCACTCCACACCCAATCACTCCAGACCATCTCACCACCGCACCCGCTGACCCCTACACCCACTCACCCCTGCACCGCGTCACTCCTCACCCACTCACTCCACACACACTCACTCCTCACCCACTCACTCCAGAACCCACTCACTCCACACCCACTCACTCCTCACCCACTCACTCCACACACACTCACTCCTCACCCACTCACTCCAGAACCCACTCACTCCACACCCACTCACCCCTGCACCACGTCACTCCTCACCCACTCACTCCACACCCACTCACTCCAGAACCCAATCACTCCGCACCCACTCACTCCTCACCCACTCACTCCACACACACTCACTCCAGAACCCACTCACTCCGCACCCATTCACTCAACACCCACACACTCCACACCCCTCACCCCAGACCATCTCACCACCCCACCCGCTGACCCCTACACCCACTCACCCCTGCACCCCGTCACTCCACACCCACTCACTCCACACACACTGACTCCACACGCACTCACTCCGCACCCATTCACTCCACACCCACTCACTCCACACACACTCACTCCAGAACCCACTCACTCCACACACACTCACTCCACACGCACTCACTCCGCACCCATTCGCTCAACACCCACTCACTCCACACCCACTCACTCCGCACCCACCATGCTCTGCACCACTCACTCCAGAAACCACTCACTCCACACCCACTCACTCCACACCCACTCGCTCTGCACCCACTCACTCCATACCCACTCACTCCAAATCTACTCGCTCTGCACCCACTCACACCATACTCACTCACTCCACACCCACTCACTCCACACCCACTCGCTACACCCCCACTCACTCCAGACAACCTCACTCCACACCCACTCACTCCACACCCACTCACTCCATACCCACTCACTCCACAACCACTCACTCCACACACACTCACTCCGCACCCACTCACTCTGCACCCACTCACTCAACACACACTCACTCTGCACCCACTCACTCCACACCAACTCACTCCACACCCACTCACTCCACACCCACTCACTCCACACCGACTCACTCCACACCCACTTGCACCGACCCCCTCACTCCACACCCACACTCTTTGCACCCACTCACTCCACACCCACTCACTACTTACTCACTCACTCCACACCCACTCACTCCGCACTCACTCAGTCCACACACACTCACTCCATAAACTCTCACTCCATACCCACTCACTCCACACCCACTCACTCCACACCCACTCACTCCAGAACCACTCACTCCACAACCGCTCACTCCACACCAACTCGCTACACCCCCACTCACTCCAAACCACTTCACTCCACGCCCACTCACTCCACACCCACTCACTCTGCACCCACTCACTCCACACCCACTCACTCTGCACCCACTCACTCCACACCAACTCACTCCACACCCACTCACTCCACACCCACTCACTCCACACCCTCTCACTCCACACCCACTCACTCCACACCCACTCATTCCACACCCACTCACTCCACACCCACTCACTCCACACCCACTCACTCCACACCCACTCACTCCACACCCACTCATTCCACAACCACTGACTCCAGAACAACTGGCTCCGCACCCACTCACTCCGCACCAACACTCTCCACATCCACTCACCCCGCACCGACTCACTCCACACTCACTCATTCAGCACGCACTCACTCCAGACCCACTCACTCCAGAACCACTCACTCCACAACCACTCATTCTGCACCCACTCACACCATACTCACTCATTCCACACCCACTCACTCCACACCCACTCACTCCGCACCATAATCTCCACACCCACTCACTCCACAACCACTCACTCCGCACCCACTCACTCCACAACAAATCGCTCTGCACCCACTCACTCCACACCCACTCACTCCACACCCACTCACT
Organism: Carcharodon carcharias; assembly: GCF_017639515.1. Taxonomy (NCBI): domain Eukaryota; kingdom Metazoa; phylum Chordata; class Chondrichthyes; order Lamniformes; family Lamnidae; genus Carcharodon; species Carcharodon carcharias. The sequence goes on along the minus strand of NC_054478.1, from coordinate 5,359,924 downwards.
CCACACCCACTCACTCCAGAACCCACTCACTCTGCACCCACTCACTCTGTACCCACTCACTCCACGCCCACTCACTTGAGAACTCATTCACTCCACATCCACTCACTCCACACCTACTCACTCCACACCCACTCACTCTGCACTCACTCTCTCCACACCCACTCACTCCACACCCACTCACTCCACACCCACTCACTCCACACCCACTCACTCCACAACCACTGACTCCACACCCACTCACTCCACACCCACTCACTCCACACCCAATGTCCCCTGCACCCACTCACCCCTGCCCCCTTCACTCCTCACCCACTCACTCCACACCCACTCACTCCAGAACCCAATCACTCCGCACCCACTCACTCCTCACCCACTCACTCCTCACCCACTCACTCCTCACCCACTCACTCAACACCTCCTCACTCCACACCTACGCACTCCGCACCCATTCACTCAACACCCATTCACTCCACATCCACTTGCTCCACACCTACTCACTCCACACCCACTCACTCCACACCCACTCACTCCACACCCACTCACTCCACACCCACTCACTCCACACCCACTCACTCCACACCCACTCACTCCACACCCACTCACTGCGCACCCACATCGGTCTGCACCACTCACTCCAGAACCCACTCACTCTGCATCCACTCACTCCTCACCCACTCACTCCGCACCAACACTCTCCACATCCACTCACCCCGCACCAACTCACTCCACACGCACTCACTCTGCACCCACTCACTCCAGACCCACTCACTCCAGAACCGCTCACTCCACACCCACTCACACCACACCCAATCACTCCACACTCACTCACTCTGCACCCACTCACTCTGCACCCACTCACTCCACACCAACTCACTCCACACCCACTCACTCCACACCCACTCACTCCACACCCACTCACTCCACACCCACTCACTCTGCACCCACTCACTCCACACCCACACTCTTTGCACCCACTCACTCCACACCCACTCACTACTTACTCACACACTCCACACCCACTCACTCCGCACTCACTCAGTCCACACACACTCACTCCATAAACTCTCACTCCATACCCACTCACTCCACACCCACTCACTCCACACCCACTCACTCCACACCCACTCACTCCAGACCCACTCACTCCACCCCCACTCACTCCACCCCCACTCACTCCACACCACCTCAGTCCACGCCCACTCACTCCACACCCACTCACTCTGCACCCACTCACTCCACACCAACTCACTCCACACCCACTCACTCCACACCCACTCACTCCACACCCACACTCTTTGCACCCACTCACTCCACACCCACTCACTACTTACTCACACACTCCACACCCACTCACTCCGCACTCACTCACTCTGCACGCACTCACTCCAGACCCACTCACTCCAGAACCACTCACTCCACAACCACTCATTCTGCACCCACTCACACCATACTCACTCATTCCACACCCACTCACTCCACACCCACTCACTCCGCACCATAATCTCCACACCCACTCACTCTGCACCCACTGACTCTGCACCCACTCACTCCGCACCCACTCACTCCACAACAAATCGCTCTGCACCCACTCACTCCACACCCACTCACTCCACACCCACTCACTCCACACCCACTCACTCCACACCCACTCACTCCGCACCCACTCAGTCCACACCCACTCACTCCGCAACCACTCACTCCGCACCAACACTCTCCACATCCACTCACTCTACACCCACTTGCACCACACCCACTCACTTCACACCCACTCATTCCACACACACTCACTCCGCACCCACTCACTCTGCACCCACTCACTCAACACCCACTCACTCTGCACCCACTCACTCTGCACCCACTCACTCTGCACCCACTCACTCCACACCAACTCACTCCACACCCACTCACTCCACACCCACTCACTCCACACCCACTCACTCCAGACCCACTCACTGCGCACCATAATCTCCACACCCACTCACTCCACACCCACTCACTCCGCACCCACTCACTCCACAACAAATCGCTCTGCACCCACTCACTCCACACCCACTCACTCCACACCCACTCACTCCACACCCACTCACTCCAGAACCCACTCACTCTGCACCCACTCACTCTGTACCCACTCACTCCACACCCACTCACTTGAGAACTCATTCACTCCACATCCACTCACTCCACACCTACTCACTCCACACCCACTCACTCTGCACCCACTCTCTCCACACCCACTCACTCCACACCCACTCACTCCACACCCACTCACTCCACACCCACTCACTCCACAACCACTGACTCCACACCCACTCACTCCACACCCACTCACTCCACACCCAATGTCCCCTGCACCCACTCACCCCTGCCCCCTTCACTCCTCACCCACTCACTCCACACCCACTCACTCCAGAACCCAATCACTCCGCACCCACTCACTCCTCACCCACTCACTCCTCACCCACTCACTCCTCACCCACTCACTCAACACCTCCTCACTCCACACCTACGCACTCCGCACCCATTCACTCAACACCCATTCACTCCACATCCACTTGCTCCACACCTACTCACTCCACACCCACTCACTCCACACCCACTCACTCCACACCCACTCACTCCACACCCACTCACTCCACACCCACTCACTCCACACCCACTCACTGCGCACCCACATCGGTCTGCACCACTCACTCCAGAACCCACTCACTCTGCATCCACTCACTCCTCACCCACTCACCCCGCACCAACTCACTCCACACGCACTCACTCTGCACCCACTCACTCCAGACCCACTCACTCCAGAACCGCTCACTCCACACCCACTCACACCACACCCACTCACTCTGCATCCACTCACTCCAGACCCACTCACTCCAGAACCGCTCACTCCACACCCACTCACACCACACCCAATCACTCCACACTCACTCACTCTGCACCCACTCACTCTGCACCCACTCACTCCACACCAACTCACTCCACACCCACTCACTCCACACCCACTCACTCCACACCCACTCACTCCACACCCACTCACTCTGCACCCACTCACTCCACACCCACACTCTTTGCACCCACTCACTCCACACCCACTCACTACTTACTCACACACTCCACACCCACTCACTCCGCACTCACTCAGTCCACACACACTCACTCCATAAACTCTCACTCCATACCCACTCACTCCACACCCACTCACTCCACACCCACTCACTCCACACCCACTCACTCCAGACCCACTCACTCCACCCCCACTCACTCCACCCCCACTCACTCCACACCACCTCAGTCCACGCCCACTCACTCCACACCCACTCACTCCACACCCACTCACTCTGCACCCACTCACTCCACACCAACTCACTCCACACCCACTCACTCCACACCCACTCACTCCACACGCACTCACTCGACAATCACTTACACCGACCCACTCACTCCACACCCACACTCTTTGCACCCACTCACTCCACACCCACTCACTACTTACTCACACACTCCACACCCACTCACTCCACACACACTCACTCCACACGCACTCACTCCGCACCCATTCGCTCAACACCCACTCACTCCACACCCACTCACTCCGCACCCACCATGCTCTGCACCACTCACTCCAGAAACCACTCACTCCACACCCACTCTCTCTGCACCCACTCATTCCACACCCACTCACTACTTTCTCACTCACTCCACACACAAACACTCCGCACTCAGTCAGTCCACACACACTCACTCCATAAACACTCACTCCATACCCACTCACACCACACCCACTCACTCCACACCCACTCACTCCACACCCACTCACTCCACACCCACTCACTCCAGAACCACTCGATCCGCACCCACTCACTCCACAACCACACACTCTGCACCCACTCACTCCGCACCAACTCACTCAGAACCACTCACTCACTCCACACCCACTCACTCCACACAGGCTCACACTGCACCCACTCACTCCACACCCACTCACCCAAAACCTACTCACTCCACCCAAAATCACTCCACCCCCACTCCCATCCACAACCACTCACTCCGCACCATAATTCTCCACACCCAGTCACTCTACACCCACTGACTCTGCACCCAATCACTCCACACTCACTCACTCCGCATCAACTCACTCCATACCCACATACTCCAAAACACACTCACTCCACACCCACTCACTCCATACCCACTCACTCCACAACCACTCACTCCACACCCACTCGCTACACCCCCACTCACTCCAGACAACCTCACTCCACACCCACTCACTCCACACCCACTCACTCCATACCCACTCACTCCACAACCACTCACTCCACACACACTCACTCCGCACCCACTCACTCTGCACCCACTCACTCAACACCCACTCACTCTGCACCCACTCACTCCAAACCAACTCACTCCACACCCACTCACTCCACACCCACTCACTCCACACCGACTCACTCCACACCCACTTGCACCGACCCCCTCACTCCACACCCACACTCTTTGCACCCACTCACTCCACACCCACTCACTACTTACTCACTCACTCCACACCCACTCACTCCGCACTCACTCAGTCCACACACACTCACTCCATAAACTCTCACTCCATACCCACTCACTCCACACCCACTCACTCCACACCCACTCACTCCAGACCCACTCACTCCACAACCGCTCACTCCACACCAACTCGCTACACCCCCACTCACTCCAAACCACTTCACTCCACGCCCACTCACTCCACACCCACTCACTCTGCACCCACTCACTCCACACCCACTCACTCTGCACCCACTCACTCCACACCAATTCACTCCACACCCACTCACTCCACACCCACTCACTCCACACCCACTCACTCCACACCCACTCACTCCACACCCACTCATTCCACACCCACTCACTCCACACCCACTCACTCCACACACACTCACTCCACACCCACTCACTCCACACCCACTCATTCCACACCCACTTACACCACACCCACTCACTCCACACCCACTCATTCCACACCCACTCACTCCACACCCACTCACTCCACACCCACTCACTCCACACCCACTCACTCCACACCCACTCACTCCACACCCACTCACTCCACACCCACTCATTCCACAACCACTGACTCCAGAACAACTGGCTCCGCACCCACTCACTCCGCACCAACACTCTCCACATCCACTCACCCCGCACTGACTCACTCCACACTCACTCATTCAGCACGCACTCACTCCAGACCCACTCACTCCAGAACCACTCACTCCACAACCACTCATTCTGCACCCACTCACACCATACTCACTCACTCCACACGCACTCAGTCCACACCCACTCACTCCACACCCACTCACTCCACACCCACTCACTCCACACCCAATGTCCCCTGCACCCACTCACCCCTGCCCCCTTCACTCCTCACCCACTCACTCCACACCCACTCACTCCAGAACCCAATCACTCCGCACCCACTCACTCCTCACCCACTCACTCCTCACCCACTCACTCCTCACCCACTCACTCAACACCTCCTCACTCCACACCTACGCACTCCGCACCCATTCACTCAACACCCATTCACTCCACATCCACTTGCTCCACACCTACTCACTCCACACCCACTCACTCCACACCCACTCACTCCACACCCACTCACTCCACACCCACTCACTCCACACCCACTCACTCCACACCCACTCACTGCGCACCCACATCGGTCTGCACCACTCACTCCAGAACCCACTCACTCTGCATCCACTCACTCCTCACCCACTCACTCCGCACCAACACTCTCCACATACACTCACCCCGCACCAACTCACTCCACACGCACTCACTCTGCACCCACTCACTCCAGACCCACTCACTCCAGAACCGCTCACTCCACACCCACTCACACCACACCCACTCACTCTGCATCCACTCACTCCAGACCCACTCACTCCAGAACCGCTCACTCCACACCCACTCACACCACACCCAATCACTCCACACTCACTCACTCTGCACCCACTCACTCTGCACCCACTCACTCCACACCAACTCACTCCACACCCACTCACTCCACACCCACTCACTCCACACCCACTCACTCCACACCCACTCACTCTGCACCCACTCACTCCACACCCACACACTTTGCACCCACTCACTCCACACCCACTCACTACTTACTCACACACTCCACACCCACTCACTCCGCACTCACTCAGTCCACACACACTCACTCCATAAACTCTCACTCCATACCCACTCACTCCACACCCACTCACTCCACACCCACTCACTCCACACCCACTCACTCCAGACCCACTCACTCCACCCCCACTCACTCCACCCCCACTCACTCCACACCACCTCAGTCCACGCCCACTCACTCCACACCCACTCACTCCACACCCACTCACTCTGCACCCACTCACTCCACACCAACTCACTCCACACCCACTCACTCCACACCCACTCACTCCACACGCACTCACTCGACAATCACTTACACCGACCCACTCACTCCACACCCACACTCTTTGCACCCACTCACTCCACACCCACTCACTACTTACTCACACACTCCACACCCACTCACTCCGCACTCACTCACTCTGCACGCACTCACTCCAGACCCACTCACTCCAGAACCACTCACTCCACAACCACTCATTCTGCACCCACTCACACCATACTCACTCATTCCACACCCACTCACTCCACACCCACTCACTCCGCACCATAATCTCCACACCCACTCACTCTGCACCCACTGACTCTGCACCCACTCACTCCGCACCCACTCACTCCACAACAAATCGCTCTGCACCCACTCACTCCACACCCACACACTCCACACCCACTCACTCCACACCCACTCACTCCACACCCACTCACTCCGCACCCACTCAGTCCACACCCACTCACTCCGCAACCACTCACTCCGCACCAACACTCTCCACATCCACTCACTCTACACCCACTTGCACCACACCCACTCACTTCACACCCACTCATTCCACACACACTCACTCCGCACCCACTCACTCTGCACCCACTCACTCAACACCCACTCACTCTGCACCCACTCACTCTGCACCCACTCACTCTGCACCCACTCACTCCACACCAACTCACTCCACACCCACTCACTCCACACCCACTCACTCCACACCGACTCACTCCACACCCACTTGCACCGACCCCCTCACTCCACACCCACACTCTTTGCACCCACTCACTCCACACCCACTCACTACTTACTCACTCACTCCACACCCACTCACTCCGCACTCACTCAGTCCACACACACTCACTCCATAAACTCTCACTCCATACCCACTCACTCCACACCCACTCACTCCACACCCACTCACTCCAGACCCACTCACTCCACAACCACTCACTCCACACCCACTCACTCCACACCCACTCACTCCGCACTCACTCAGTCCACACACACTCACACCATAAACTCTCACTCCACACCCACTCATTCCACACCCACTCACACCACACCCACTCACTCCACACCCACTCACTCCACACACACTCACTCCACACCCACTCACTCCACACCCACTCACTCCACACCCACTCACTCCACACACACTCACTCCACACCCACTCACTCCACACCCACTCACTCCACACCCACTCATTCCACACCCACTTACACCACACCCACTCACTCCACACCCACTCACTCCACACCCACTCACTCCACACCCACTCACTCCACACCCACTCACTCCAGAACCCACTCACTCTGCACCCACTCACTCTGTACCCACTCACTCCACACCCACTCACTTGAGAACTCATTCACTCCACATCCACTCACTCCACACCTACTCACTCCACACCCACTCACTCTGCACCCACTCTCTCCACACCCACTCACTCCACCCCCACTCACTCCACCCCCACTCACTCCACACCACCTCAGTCCACGCCCACTCACTCCACACCCACTCACTCCACACCCACTCACTCTGCACCCACTCACTCCACACCAACTCACTCCACACCCACTCACTCCACACCCACTCACTCCACACGCACTCACTCGACAATCACTTACACCGACCCACTCACTCCACACCCACACTCTTTGCACCCACTCACTCCACACCCACTCACTACTTACAAACTCACTCCACACCCACTCACTCCGCACTCACTCACTATGCACGCACTCACTCTGCACGCACTCACTCCAGACCCACTCACTCCAGAACCACTCACTCCACAACCACTCATTCTGCACCCACTCACACCATACTCACTCACTCCACACCCACTCACTCCACACCCACTCACTCCGCACTCACTCAGTCCACACACACTCACTCCATAAACTCTCGCTCCATACCCACTCACTCCACACCCACTCACTCCACACCCACTCACTCCACACCCACTCACTCCACACCCACTCACTCCACACCAAGTCACTCCACACCCACTCACTCCGCACCCACTCACTCCACACCCACTCACTCCACACCCACTCACTCCACACCCACTCACTCCACACCCACTCACTCCACACCCACTCACTTGAGAACTCATTCACTCCACATCCACTCACTCCACAACCACTGACTCCACACCCACTCTCTCCACACCCACTCACTCCACAACCACTGACTCCACACCCACTCACTCCACACACACTCACTCCACACCCAATGACCCCTGCACCCACTCACCCCTGCACTCACTAACCTTACGCCCACTCACTCCACACCCACTCACTCCTCACCCACTCACTCCTCACCCACTCACTCCACACCCACTCACTCCACACCCAATGACCCCTACACCCACTCACCCCTGCACCCCGTCACTCCTCACCCACTCACTCCACACCCACTCACTCCTCACCCACTCACTCCTCACCCACTCACTCCACACCCACTCACTCCACACCCACTCACTCCAGAACCCACTCACTCCGCACCCACTCACTCTGTACCCACTCACTCCACACCCACTCACTCCAGAACTCATTCACTCCGCATCCACTCACTCCACACCTACTCAATCCACACCCACTCACTCTGCAACCACTCTCTCCACACCCACTCACTCCTCACCCACTCACTCCACACCCACTCTCTCCACACCCACTCACTCCACAACCACTGACTCCACACGCACTCACTCCACTCCCACTCACACCGCACCCACTCACTCCACACCCACTCACTCTGCACCCACTGACTCTGCACCCATTCACTCCGCACCCACTCACTCCAGAACCCACTCACTTCACATCCACTGACCCCAAAACCCACTCACTCCGCACCCACTCACTCCACACCTACTCACTCCACACCCACTCACTCCAGAACCCACTCACTCCACATCCAATCACTTGAGAACTCATTCACTCCGCATCCACTCACTCCACACCTACTCACACCAAACCCACTCACTCTTCCCCCACTCTCTCCACACCCACTCACTCCACAACCACTGACTCCACACCCACTCACTCCACACCCAATGACCCCTGCACCCACTCACCCCTGCACTCACTAACCTTACGCCCACTCACTCCACACCCACTCACTCCAGACCATCTCACCACCCCACCCGCTGACCCCTACACCCACTCACCCCTGCACCCCGTCACTCCTCACCCACTCACTCCACACCCACTCACTCGACACCCACTCACTTCAGACCCACTCACTCCACACCCACTCACTCCACACCCACTCACTCCACACCCACTCACTCCACACCCAATGACCCCTGCACCCACTCACCCCTGCACTCACTAACCTTACGCCCACTCACTCCACACACACTCACTCCAGACCATCTCACCACCCCACCGGCTGACCCCTACACCCACTCACCCCTGCACCCCGTCACACCTCACTCACTCACTCCACACCCACTCACTCCACACGCACTCACTCCACACCCATTCACTCAACACCCACTCACTCCACACCCACTCACTCCGCACCCACCATGCTCTGCACCACTCACTCCAGAAACCACTCACTCCACACCCACTCTCTCTGCACCCACTCATTCCACACCCACTCACTACTTTCTCACTCACTCCACACACAAACACTCCGCACTCACTCAGTCCACACACACTCACTCCATAAACACTCACTCCATACCCACTCACACCACACCCACTCACTCCACACCCACTCACACCAGACCCACTCACTCCACACCCACTCACTCCACACCCACTCACTCCAGAACCACTCGATCCGCACCCACTCACTCCACAACCACACACTCTGCACCCACTCACTCCGCACCAACTCACTCAGAACCACTCACTCACTCCATACCCACTCACTCCACACCAACTCACTCCACACCCACTCACTCCATACCCACTCACTCCACACCCACTCACTCCAGACCCACTCACTCCAGACCCACTCACTCCACACCCACTCACTCCACCCCCACTCACTCCACACCCACTTTCTCCAGAACCACTCGATCCGCACCCACTCACTCCACACCCACACACTCTGCACCCACTCACTCCACACCCACTTACTCCACACCCACTCACTCCAGACCCACTCACTCCACACACACTCACTCCACACGCACTCACTCCGCACCCATTCACTCAACACCCACTCACTCCACACCCACTCACTCCGCACCCACCTCGCTCTGCACCACTCACTCCAGAAACCACTCACTCCGCATCCACTCACTCCGCACCCACTCAATCCACACCCACTCACTCCGCACCCACCTCGCTCTGCACCACTCACTCCAGAAACCACTCACTCCACACCCACTCACTCCACACCCACTCACTCCAGACCCACTCACTCCACATCCACTCACTCCACACCCACTTTCTCCAGAACCACTCGATCCGCACCCACTCACTCCACAACCACTCACTCCACACCCACTCACTCCACAACCACTCACTCCACACACACTTACTCCACACCCACTCACTCCAGACCCACTCACTCCACACACACTCACTCCACACGCACTCACTCTGCACCCACTCACTCCACACCAACTCACTCCAGAACCACTCACTCACTCCACACCCACTCACACTGCACCCACTCACTCCACACCCACTCACCCAAAACCTACTCACTCCACCCACAATCACTCCACCCCCACTCCCTCCACACCCACTCACTCCGCACCATAATTCTCCACACCCAGTCACTCTGCACCCACTGAATCTGCACCCACTCACTCCACACTCACTCACTCCGCACCAACTCACTCCATACCCACACACTCCAAACCTACTCACTCCACACCCACTCACTCCATACCCACTCACTCCACAACCACTCACTCCACACCCACTCACTCCACACCCACTCACTCCACATCCACTTGCTACACCCCCACTCACTCCACACCACCTCACTCCACGCCCACTCACTCCACACCCACTCACTCCATACCCACTCACTCCACAACCACTCACTCCACGCCCACTCACTCCATAGTCACTCACTCCACGCCCACTCACTCCACATCCACTCATTCTGCACCCACTCACTCCACACCCACTCACTCCACACCCACTCACTCCGCACCCACTCACACCATACTCACTCACTCCACACCCACTCACACCATACTCACTCACTCCACACCCACTCACTCCACACCCACTCACTCCACACCAACTCGCTCTGCACCCACTCACTCCGCACCCTCTCACTCCACACCAACTCGATCTGCAGCCACTCACTCCACACTCACTCACTCCGCACCTATTCACTCCACACCCAAAGACACCTGCACCCACTCACCCTTGCACTCACTAACCTTACGCCCACTCACTCCACACCCAATCACTCCAGACCATCTCACCACCCCACCCGCTGACCCCTACACCCACTCACCCCTGCACCCCGTCACTCCTCACCCACTCACTCCACACCCACTCACTCCAGAACCCAATCACTCCGCACCCACTCACTCTGTACCCACTCACTCCACGCCCACTCACTCCACACCCATGACCCCTGCACCCACTCACCCCTGCACTCACTAACCTTACGCCCACACACTCCACACCCACTCACTCCACACCCACTCACTCCACGCCCACTCACTCCACACCCACTCACTCCATAGTCACTCACTCCACGCCCACTCACTCTGCACCCACTCACTCCACACCCACACACTCCATACCCACTCACTCCGCACCAACACTCTCCACATCCACTCACCCCGCACCAACTCATTTCACACTTACTCACTCTGCACGCACTCACTCCGCACCCACTCACTCCACAACCACTCACTCCACAACCACTGACTCCACACCCACTCACTCCACACCCACTCACTCCGCACCCACTCACTCCACACCCACTCACTCCACACCCAATGACCCCTGCACCCACTCACCCCTGCACTCACTAACCTTACGCCCACTCACTCCACACCCACTCACTCCAGATCATCTCACCACCCCAACCGCTGACACCTACACCCACTCACCCCTGCACCCCGTCACTCCTCACCCACTCACTCCACACCCACTCACTCCACACGCACTCACTCCGCACCTTCTAACTCCACACCTACTCACTCCACATGTTTTCACTCAACACCCACTCACTCCACATCCACTTGCTCCACACCCACTCACTCCACACCCACTCACTGCGCACCCACCTCGCTCTGCACCACTCACTCCAGAACCCACTCACTCTGCATCCACTCAATCTACACCCACTCACTCCGCACCAACACTCTCCACATCCACTCACCCCGCACCAACTCACTCCACACGCACTCACTCTGCACCCACTCACTCCAGACCCACTCACTCCAGAACCACTCACTCCACAACCACTCATTCTGCACCCACTCACACCATACTCACTCACTCCACACGCACTCAGTCCACACCCACTCGCTCTGCACCCACTCAATCCACACCCACTCACTCCACACACACTCACTCCGCACCATAATTCTCCACACCCACTCACTCTGCACCCACTGACTCTGCACCCATTCACTCCGCACCCACTCACTCCACACACACTCGCTCTGCACCCACTCACTCCACACCTACTCACTCCACACCCACTCACTCCAGAACCCACTCACTCCACATCCAATCACTTGAGAACTCATTCACTCCGCATCCACTCACTCCACACCTACTCACTCCACACCCACTCACACTGCACCCACTCTCTCCACACCCACTCACTCCACAACCACTGACTCCACACCCACTCACTCCACACCCACTCACTCCACACCCACTCACTCCACACCCACTCACTCTGCACCCACTCACTCCACAACCACTCATTCCACACCCACTCACTCCACACCCACTCACTCCACACCCAATGACCCCTGCACCCACTCACCCCTGCACTCACTAACGTTACGCCCACTCACTCCACACCCACTCACTCCAGATCATCTCACCACCCCAACCGCTGACCCCTACACCCACTCACCCCTGCCCCCTTCACTCCTCACCCACTCACTCCACACACACTCACTCCACACGCACTCACTCCGCATCCATTTACTGAACACCCACTCACTCCACACCCACTTACTCCGCACCCACCTCGCTCTGCACCACTCACTCCAGAACCCACTCACTCCACACCCACGCTCTCTGCACCCACTCATTCCACACCCACTCACTATGCACCCACTCACTCCACACCCACTCACTCCACACCCACTCACTCCGCACCCACTCACTCCACACCCACTCACTCCACACCCACTCACTCCACACCCACTCACTCCACACCCACTCACTCCACACCCACTCACTCCACACCCACTCACTCCACACCCACTCACTCCGCACCCACTCACTCCACACCCACTCACTCCACACCCACTCACTCCACACCCACTCACTCCGCACCCACTCACTCCACACCCACTCTCTCTGCACCCACTCTCTCTGCACCCACTCACTCCACACCCACTCACTCCACACCCACTGACTCTGAACCCAATCACTCCATACTCACTCACTCCACACCCACTCACTCCGCACTCACTCACTCCACACACACTTACTCCATACCCAATCACTCCAGAACCACTCACTCCACAACCACTCACACCAGAACCACTCAATCCCACCCACTCACTCTCCACCCACTCACTCCACAACCACTCACACCAGAACCACTCACTCCCACCCACTCACTCCACACCCACTCACTCCACACCCACTCACTCCACACCCACTCACTCCCCATCCACTCACCTCTACACCCACTCAGTCCGCACGCACTAACCCTACACACACTCACCCCCGCAATCACTAACCTTAGGCCCACTCACTCCCCACCCATTCACCCTGTATCCACTCACCCCCGACCCCACTCACTCCACACCCACTCACTCCACACCAACTCACTCCACACCCACTCACTCCACACCCACTGACTCCACACCCAATGACCCCTGCACCCACTCACCCCTGCACTCACTAACCTTACGCCCACTCACTCCACACCCACTCACTCCAGACCATCTCACCACCCCACCCGCTGACCCCTACACCCACTCACCCCTGCCCCCTTCACTCCACACCCTCTAACTCCGCACCCACCTTGCTCTGCACCACTCACTCCAGAAACCACTCACTCCACACCCACTCTCTGTGCACCCACTCATTCCACACCCACTCACTACTTTCTCACTCACTCCACACACAAACACTCCGCCCTCACTCAGTCCAAACACACTCACTCCATAAACACTCACTCCTTACCCACTCACTCCACACCAACTCACTCCACACCCACTCACACCACACCCACTCACTCCACACCCACTCACACCACACCCACTCACTCCACACCAACTCACTCCAGAACCACTCACTCACTCCACACCCACACACTCTGCACCCACTCACTCCACACCCACTCACTCCAGAACCACTCACTCTGCACCTACTCACTCCACACCAACTCACTCCAGAACCACTCACTCACTCCACACCCACTCACTCCACACCCACTCACTACTTTCTCACTCACTCCACACATAAACACTCCGCACTCACTCAGTCCACACACACTCACTCCATAAACACTCACTCCATACCCACTCACTCCACACCCACTCACTCCATAAATACTCACTCCACCCACAATCACTCCACCCCCACTCCCTCCACACCCACTCACTCCGCACCATAATTCTCCACACACAGTCACTCTGCACCCACTGACTCTGCACCCACTCACTCCACACTCACTCACTCCGCACCAACTCACTCCATACCCACACACTCCGCACCCACTCACTCCACACCCACTCACTCCATAACCACGCACTCGAAAACCACTCACTCCACACCCACTCGCTACACACCCACTCACTCCACACCACCTCACTCCACGCCCACTCACTCCACACCCACTCACTCCATACCCACTCACTCCACAGCCACTCACTCCACACCCACTCACTCCACACCACCTCACTCCACGCCCACTCACTCCACACCCACTCACTCCATACCCACTCACTCCACAGCCACTCACTCCACACCCACTCACTCTGCCCCCACTCACTCTTTACCCACTCACTCCATACTCACTCACTCCACACCCACTCACACTGCACCCACTCAATCCACACCCAGACACTCCACACCCACACACTCCACACCCACTCACTCCGCACCAACACTCTCCACACCCACTCACCCCGCACCAACTCAATCCACACTCACTCACTCTGCACGCACTCACTCCAGACCCACTCACTCCAGAACCACTCACTCCACATCCACTCATTCTGCACCCACTCACACCATACTCACTCACTCCACACGCACTCACTCCACACCCACTCACACCATACTCACTCACTCCACACCCACTCGCTCTGCACCCACTCACTCCGCACCATAATCTCCACACCCACTCACTCTGCACCCACTCACTCTGCACCCACTGACTCTGCACCCACTCACTCCACACCCACTTGCTCTGCACCCACTCACTCCACAGCCACTCACTCCACACCCACTCACTCCAGAACCCACTCACTCCACACCCACTCACTCCAGAACCCACTCACTCCACATCCACTCACTCCACACCAATCGGTCCACACCCACTCACTCCACAGCCACTCACTCTGCACCCACTCACTCCACAACCACTGACTCCACACTCACTCACTCCACACCCACTCACTCCACACCCACTCACTCCACACCCACTCACTCCACACCCACTCACTCCACACCCACTCACTCCACACCCACTCACTCCGCACCCACTCACTCCACACCCACTCGCTCTGCACCCACTCACTCCACAGCCACTCACTCCACACCCACTCACTCCAGAACCCACTCACTCCACACCCACTCACTCCACACCCACTCACTCCACACCAATCGGTCCACACCCACTCACTCCACAGCCACTCACTCTGCACCCACTCACTCCACAACCACTGACTCCACACTCACTCACTCCACACCCACTCACTCCACACCCACTCACTCCACACCCACTCACTCCACACCCACTCACTCCACACCCAATGACCCCTGCACCCACTCACCCCTGCACTCACTAACCTTACGCCCACTCACTCCACACCCACTCACTCCAGACCATCTCACCACCCCAACCGCTGACCCCTACACCCACTCACCCCTGCACCCCGTCACTCCTCACCCACTCACTCCACACCCACTCACTCCTCACCCACTCACTCCGCACCCACTCACTCCACACCCACTCACTCCACACCCACTCACTCCACACCCACTCACTCCACATCCACTCGTTCTGCACCCACTCACTCTGCACCCACTGACTCTGCACCCATTCACTCCGCACCCACTCACTCCACACCTACTCACTCCACACCCACTCACTCCACACCCACTCACTCCACACCTACTCACTCCACACCCACTCACTCCAGAACCCACTCACTCCACATCAAATCACTTGAGAACTCATTCAGTCCACATCCACTCACTCCACACCCACTCACTCCACACCCACTCACTCCACAACCACTGACTCCACACCCACTCACTCCACACCCACTCACTCCACACCCACTCACTCCAGACCATCTCACCACCCCACCCGCTGACCCCTACACCCACTCACCCCTGCCCCCCTTCACTCCTCACCCACTCACTCCACATTCACTCACTCCACACCCACTCACTCTGAACCCATTCACTCAACACCCACTAACCCTACACACACTCACCCCCGCAATCACTAACCTTAGGCTCATTCACTCCCCACCCATTCACCCTGTATCCACTCACCCCCGACCCCACTCACTCCACACCCACTCACTCCACACCAACTCACTCCACACCCACTCACTCCACACCCACTCACTCCACACCCACTCACTCCACACCCACTCACTCCACACCAACTCACTCCACACCCACTCACTCCACACCCACTCACTCCACACCAACTCACTCCACACCAACTCACTCCACACCCACTCACTCCACACCCACTCACTCCACACCCACTCACTCCACACCCACTCACTCCACACACAATCACTCCACCCCCACTCCCTCCACACCCACTCACTCCACACCCACTCACTCCATACCCACTCACTCCACACCCACTCACTCCACACCCACTCATACCACACCCACTCACTCCACACCCACTCACTCCACACCCACTCACTCCACACCCACTCACTCCACACCAACTTACTCCATGCCCACTGACTCCACACACCCTCACTCCACCCCCACTCACTCCACACCCACTCACTCCACACCCCCTCACTCGACACCCACTCACTCCACCCCCACTCACTTCACACCCACTCACTCCACACCCACTCACTCCACACCCACTCACTCCACCCCCACTCACTCCACACCCACTCACTCCACACCCCTTCACTCCGCATCAACACACTCCACACACACTCACTCTGCACCCACTCTCTCCACACCCACTCACTCCTCACCCACTCACACCCCCACCCACTCACTCCTCACCCACTCACTCCTCACCCACTCACTCCACATCCACTCACTCCGCACCAACTCACTCCACAAGCACTCACTCCCCACCCACTCACTCCAGAACCACCCACTCCACATCCAAACACTCCACACACACTCACTCGATACTCACTCACTCCCCACCCACTCACTCCACACCCACTCACTCCACCCCCACTCACTCCACACCCACTCACTCCACACCCACTCACACCACACCCACTCACTCCACACCCACTCACTCCACACCCACTCACACCACACCCACTCACTCCACACCCACTCACTCCGCACCTATTCACTCCACACCTACTCACTCCACACCTACACACTCCGCACCCACTCACTCCAGAACCCACTCACTCCGCATCCACTCACTCCACACCCACTCACTCCACACCCACTCAATCCACACCCACTCAGTCCACACCCACTCACTCCACACCCACTCACTCCACACTCACTCACTCCACACCCACTTGCTCTGCACCCACTCACTCCACACCCACTCACTCCACACCCACTCACTCCACACCCACTCACTCTGCACCCACTCCCTCCACACCCACTCACTCCACACCCACTCACTCTGCACCCACTCCCTCCACACCCACTCACTCCACACTCACTCACTCTGCACCCAATCACTCCACACCCACTCACTCCACACCCACTCATTCCAATAGCACTCACTCCACCACCACTGACTCCACATTCACACACTCCACACCCACTCACTCCGCACCCACTCACTCCGCACCCACTCACTCCGCACCCACTCACTCCGCACCAACTCACTCCACACCCACTCACTCCACACCCACTCACTCTGCACCCACTTGCTCTGGACCCACTTGCTCCGCACCCACTCACTCCACACCCACTCACTCCGCACACACTCACTCCGCACACACTCACTCCGCATCCACTCACTCCGCATCCACTCACTCCACACCCACTCACTCCACAGCCACTCGCTCCACAACCACTCACTCCACACCCAATTGCTCTACAACCACTCACTCCATACCCACTCACTCCACACCCACTCACTCCATACCCACTCACTCCACACCCACTCACTCCACACCCACTCACTCCACACCCACTCAATCCACACCCACTCAGTCCACACCCACTCACTCCACACCCACTCACTCCACACTCACTCACTCCACACCCACTTGCTCTGCACCCACTCACTCCACACCCACTCACTCCACACCCACTCACTCCACACCCACTCACTCTGCACCCACTCCCTCCACACCCACTCACTCCACACCCACTCACTCTGCACCCACTCCCTACACACCCACTCACTCCACACTCACTCACTCTGCACCCAATCACTCCACACCCACTCACTCCACACCCACTCATTCCAATACCACTCACTCCACAACTACTGACTCCACACTCACTCACTCCACACCCACTTGCTCTGCACCCACAACCTCCACACGTATTCACTCCACACGCACTCACTCTATACCCACTCACTCCACACACACTCACGCTGCACCCACTCATTCCACACCCACTCATTCCACACCCACTCACTCCACACCCACTCATTCCACACCCACTCACTCCACACCCACTCACTCCACACCCACTCACTCCACACCCACTCACTCCACACCCACTCACTCCAAAACCACTCTCTCTGCACCCACTCATACCACACCCACTCACTCCACAACCACTCACTCCACAACCACTCACTCCACACCCACTCACTACACACCCACTCACTCCACACCCACTCATTCTGCACACACTCACTCCGCACCCACTCACTCCAAAACTACTCTCTCTGCACCGACTCATACCACACCCACTCACTCCACACCCACTCACTACACACCCACTCACTCCACACCCACTCACTCCACACCCACTCACTACACACCCACTCACTCCACACCCACTCACTCCACATCCACTCACTCCACACCCACTCGATCCACACACACTCGCTCCACACGTACTCACTCCATACTCACTCACTCCACAACCACTCACTCCACACCCACTCTCTCCAGAACCACTCGCTCCACACCCACTCACACTGCACCCACTCATTCAACATCCACTCACTCCACACCCATCACTCCGCACCAACTCACTCCACTCCCACTGACACCACAACCACTCACTCCAGAACCCAATCACTCCACGCCCACTCATTCCACACCCACTAACTCCGCACCCACTGATTCCGCACCCACTCAATCCACACTCGCTCCACACCCACTCACTACAAACTCACTCACTCCACACCCACTCACTCCACACCCACTCACTCCAGAACCACCCACTCCACATCCAAACACTCCACACACACTCACTCGATACTCACTCACTCCACACCCAATCACTCCAGAACCACTCGCTCTGCACTCACTCACTCTGCACAATAACTCTCCAAACCCACTCGTTCTGTACCCACTCACTCCACACCTACTCACTCCATACCCACTCACTCCACACCCACTCACTCCACACCCATTCACTCCACACCCATTCACTCCAAAACTACTCTCTCTGCACCCACTCATACCACACCCACACACTCCACACCCACTCACTCCACACCCACTCACTACACACCCACTCACTCCGCACCCACTCACTCCGCACCCACTCACTCCGCACCCACTCACTCCACACCCACTCACTCCACACCCACTCACTCCGCACCCACTCACTCCACACGCACTCACTCTGCACCCACTCACTGCACATGCACTAACTCCACACGCACTCACTCCACACCCACTCACTCCCCATCCACTCACTCCACACCCACTCACTCCACACCAACTCTCCCCCGCACCCACTCACCTCATGCCCACTCACTCCCCACGCACTGACCCCTACAGCCACTCATTCCCCACCCACTCACCCCCACCCACTCACCCCTACACCCACTCACACCCCACCCACTGACCAGTAACCCCACTCATTCCCCACCCACTCACCCCTACACCCACTCACCCCCACCCACTCACCCCTACACCCACTCACCCCTACACCCACTGACCAGTAACCCCACTCATTCCCCACCCACTCACCCCTACACCCACTCAATCCCCACCCACTCACCCCTACACCCACTCACTCCACACCCACTCACTCCACACCCACTCACTCCACACCCACTCACTCCACACCCACTCACTCCACACCCACTCACTCCACACCCACTCACTCCACACCCACTCACCCCTACACCCACTCACACCCCACCCACTGACCAGTAACCCCACTCATTCCCCACCCACTCACCCCTACACCCACTCAATCCCCACCCACTCACCCCTACACCCACTCACTCCACACCCACTCACTCCACACCCACTCACTCCACACCCACTCACTCCACACCCACTCACTCCACACCCACTCACTCCTCACCCGCTCACTCCACACCCACTCATAACACACCCACTCACTCCACACCCACTCACTCCACACCCACTCACTCCAAAACCACTCTCTCTGCACCCACTCATACCACACCCACTCACTCCACAACCACTCACTCCACAACCACTCACTCCACACCCACTCACTACACACCCACTCACTCCACACCCACTCATTCTGCACCCACTCCCTCCACACCCACTCACTCCACACCCACTCACTCTGCACCCACTCACTCCACATCCACTCACTCCACACCCACTCGATCCACACACACTCGCTCCACACGCACTCACTCCATACTCACTCACTCCACAACCACTCACTCCACACCCACTCTCTCCAGAACCACTCGCTCCACACCCACTCACTCCACATCCACTCACACTGCACCCACTCATTCAACATCCACTCACTCCACACCCACTCACACTGCACCCACTCATTCAACATCCACTCACTCCACACCCATCACTCCGCACCAACTCACTCCACTCCCACTGACACCACAACCACTCACTCCAGAACCCAATCACTCCACGCCCACTCATTCCACACCCACTAACTCTGCACCCACTGATTCCGCACCCACTCAATCCACACTCGCTCCACACCCACTCACTACAAACTCACTCACTCCACACCCACTCACTCCACACCCACTCACTCCAGAACCACCCACTCCACATCCAAACACTCCACACACACTCACTCGATACTCACTCACTCCACACCCAATCACTCCAGAACCACTCGCTCTGCACTCACTCACTCTGCACAATAACTCTCCAAACCCACTCGTTCTGTACCCACTCACTCCACACCTACTCACTCCATACCCACTCACTCCACACCCACTCACTCTGCACCCACTCACTCCACACCTACTCACTCCATACCCACTCACTCCACACCCACTCACTCCACACCCATTCACTCCACACCCATTCACTCCACACCCACTCACTCCACACCCACCCACTCCAAAACTACTCTCTCTGCACCCACTCACTCCACACCCACTCACTCCACACCCACTCACTCCACACCCACTCACTACACACCCACTCACTCCGCACCCACTCACTCCGCACCCACTCACTCCGCACCCACTCACTCCACACCCACTCACTCCACACCCACTCACTCCGCACCCACTCACTCCACACGCACTCACTCTGCACCCACTCACTGCACATGCACTAACTCCACACGCACTCACTCCACACCCACTCACTCCCCATCCACTCACTCCACACCCACTCACTCCACACCAACTCTCCCCCGCACCCACTCACCTCATGCCCACTCACTCCCCACGCACTGACCCCTACAGCCACTCATTCCCCACCCACTCACCCCCACCCACTCACCCCTACACCCACTCACACCCCACCCACTGACCAGTAACCCCACTCATTCCCCACCCACTCACCCCTACACCCACTCAATCCCCACCCACTCACCCCTACACCCACTCACCCCTACACCCACTCACTCCACACCCACTCACTCCACACCCACTCACCCCTACACCCACTCACTCCACACCCACTCACTCCACACCCACTCAATCCCCACCCACTCACCCCTACACCCACTCACTCCACACCCACTCACTCCAAACCCACTCACTCCACACTCACTCACTCCACACCCACTCACTCCACACCCACTCACTCCTCACCCGCTCACTCCACACCCACTCATAACACACCCACTCACTCCACACTCACTCACTCCACACCCACTCACTCCACACCCACTCACTCCTCACCCGCTCACTCCACACCCACTCATAACACACCCACTCACTCCACACTCACTCACTCCACACCCACTCACTCCACACCCACTCACTCCACACCCACTCACTCCACACGCACTCACTCCATACTCACTCACTCCACACCCACTCACTCCAACACCCACTTACTCCACACCCACTCACTCCACACCCACTCACTCCACACCCACTCACTCCACACCCACTCACTCCACACCCACTCACTCCATACTCACTCACTCCACACCCACTCACTCCACACCCACTCACTCCACACCCACTCACTCCACACGCACTCACTCCACACCCACTCACTCCACACCCACTCACTCCACACCCACTCACTCCGCACCCACTCACTCCACACGCACTCACTCCACACTCACTCAATCCACACCCACTCACTCCAAGCCCACTCACTCCACACCCACTCACTCCGCACCCACTCACTCCGCACCCATTCACTCCACACCCACTCAATCCACACCCACTCACTCCACACCCACTCACTCCACACCCACTCACTCCACACCCACTCACTCCCCACCCACTCACCCCTACACCCACTCACCCCCGCACTCACTAACCTTATGCCCACTCACTCCCCACCCACTCACCCAGTATCCACTCCTCCAGACCCCACGCACTCCACACCCACTCACTCCACACCAACTCTCCCCCGCACCCACTCACCTCATGCCCACTCACTCCCCACGCACTGACCCCTACAGCCACTCATTCCCCACCCACTCACCCCCACCCACTCACCCCTACACCCACTCACACCCCACCCACTGACCAGTAACCCCACTCATTCCCCACCCACTCACCCCTACACCCACTCACCCCCACCCACTCACCCCTACACCCACTCACACCCCACCCACTGACCAGTAACCCCACTCATTCCCCACCCACTCACCCCTACACCCACTCAATCCCCACCCACTCACCCCTACACCCACTCACTCCACACCCACTCACTCCACACCCACTCACTCCACACCCACTCACTCCACACCCACTCAGTCCACACCCACTCACTCCACACCCACTCACACCACACCCACTCACTCCACACCCACTCACTCCACACCCACTCATTCCACACCCACTCACTCCGCACCCACTCACTCCGCACCCACTCACTCCGCACCCACTTACTCCGCACCAACTCACTCCACACCCACTCACTCCACACCCACTCACTCTGCACCCACTTGCTCTGGACCCACTTGCTCCGCACCCACTCACTCCACACCCACTCACTCCGCACACACTCACTCCGCACACACTCACTCCGCATCCACTCACTCCGCATCCACTCACTCCACACCCACTCACTCCAGAGCCACTCGCTCCACAACCACTCACTCCACACCCAATTGCTCTACATCCACTCACTCCATACCCACTCACTCCACACCCACTCACTCCATACCCACTCACTCCACACCCACTCACTCCACACCCACTCACTCCACACCCACTCAATCCACACCCACTCACTCCACACCCACTCACTCCACACCCACTCACTCCACACCCACTCACTCCACACCCACTCACTCCACACCCACTCAATCCACACCCACTCAGTCCACACCCACTCACTCCACACCCACTCACTCCACACTCACTCACTCCACACCCACTTGCTCTGCACCCACTCACTCCATACCCACTCACTCCACACCCACTCGCTCCACACCCACTCACTCCACACCCACTCACTCCACACCCACTCACTCCACACCCACTCACTCTGCACCCACTCCCTCCACACCCACTCACTCCACACCCACTCACTCTGCACCCACTCCCTCCACACCCACTCACTCCACACTCACTCACTCTGCACCCAATCACTCCACACCCACTCACTCCACACCCACTCATTCCAATACCACTCACTCCACAACCACTGACTCCACACTCACTCACTCCACACCCACTTGCTCTGCACCCACAACCTCCACACGTATTCACTCCACACGCACTCACTCTATACCCACTCACTCCACACACACTCACGCTGCACCCACTCATTCCACACCCACTCATTCCACACCCACTCACTCCACACCCACTCATTCCACACCCACTCACTCCACACCCACTCACTCCAAAACCACTCTCTCTGCACCCACTCATACCACACCCACTCACTCCACAACCACTCACTCCACAACCACTCACTCCACACCCACTCACTACACACCCACTCACTCCACACCCACTCATTCTGCACCCACTCCCTCCACACCCACTCACTCCACACCCACTCACTCTGCACCCACTCACTCCACATCCACTCACTCCACACCCACTCGATCCACACACACTCGCTCCACACGCACTCACTCCATACTCACTCACTCCACAACCACTCACTCCACACCCACTCTCTCCAGAACCACTCGCTCCACACCCACTCACTCCACATCCACTCACAATGCACCCACTCATTCAACATCCACTCACTCCACACCCACTCACACTGCACCCACTCATTCAACATCCACTCACTCCACACCCATCACTCCGCACCAACTCACTCCACTCCCACTGACACCACAACCACTCACTCCAGAACCCAATCACTCCACGCCCACTCATTCCACACCCACTAACTCAGCACCCACTGATTCCGCACCCACTCAATCCACACTCGCTCCACACCCACTCACTACAAACTCACTCACTCCACACCCACTCACTCCACACCCACTCACTCCAGAACCACCCACTCCACATCCAAACACTCCACACACACTCACTCGATACTCACTCACTCCACACCCAATCACTCCAGAACCACTCGCTCTGCACTCACTCACTCTGCACAATAACTCTCCAAACCCACTCGTTCTGTACCCACTCACTCCACACCTACTCACTCCATACCCACTCACTCCACACCCACTCACTCTGCACCCACTCACTCCACACCTACTCACTCCATACCCACTCACTCCACACCCACTCACTCCACACCCATTCACTCCACACCCACTCACTCCACACCCACTCACTCCAAAACTACTCTCTCTGCACCACTCATACCACACCCACTCACTCCACACCCACTCACTACACACCCACTCACTCCACACCCACTCACTACACACCCACTCACTCCGCACCCACTCACTCCACACCCACTCACTCCGCACCCACTCACTCCACACGCACTCACTCTGCACCCACTCACTGCACACGCACTCACTCCACACGCACTCACTCCTCACCCACTCACTCCCCATCCACTCACTCCACACCCACTCACTCCACACCCACTCACTCCACACCAACTCGCTACACCCCCACTCACTCCACACTCACTCACTCCACACCCACTCACTCCACACCCACTCACTCCTCACCCGCTCACTCCACACCCACTCATAACACACCCACTCACTCCACACTCACTCACTCCACACCCACTCACTCCAACACCCACTTACTCCGCACCCACTCACTCCACACCCACTCACTCCACACCCACTCACTCCACACCCACTCACTCCACACCCACTCACTCCACACCCACTCACTCCACACCCACTCACTCCACACCCACTCACTCCACACCCACTCACTCCATACTCACTCACTCCACACCAACTCACTCCACACCCACTCACTCCACACCCACTCACTCCACACCCACTCACTCCACACCCACTCACTCCATACTCACTCACTCCACACCAACTCACTCCACACCCACTCACTCCACACCCACTCACTCCACACCCACTCACTCCACACGCACTCACTCCACACGCACTCACTCCACACCCACTCACTCCACACCCACTCACTCCGCACCCACTCACTCCACACGCACTCACTCCACACTCACTCAATCCACACCCACTCACTCCAAGCCCACTCACTCCACACCCACTCACTCCACACCCACTCACTCCCCACCCACTCAATCCACACCCACTCACTCCACACCCACTCACTCCACACCCACTCACTCCACACCCACTCACTCCCCACCCACTCACCCCTACACCCACTCACCCCCGCACTCACTAACCTTATGCCCACTCACTCCCCACCCACTCACCCAGTATCCACTCCTCCACACCCCACTCACTCCACACCCACTCACTCCACACCAACTCTCCCCCGCACCCACTCACCTCATGCCCACTCACTCCCCACGCACTGACCCCTACACCCACTCACTCCCCACCCACTGACCAGTAACCCCACTCATTCCCCACCCACTGACCCCTACACCCACTCACCCCCACCCACTCACTCCTACACCCACTCACACCCCACCCACTGACCAGTAACCCCACTCATTCCCCACCCACTCACCCCTACACCCACTCACCCCCACCCACTCACCCCTACACCCACTCACACCCCACCCACTGACCCCTACACCCACTCACTCCCCACCCACTGACCAGTAACCCCACTCATTCCCCACCCACTCACCCCTACACCCACTCACCCCCACCCACTCACTCCTACACCCACTCACACCCCACCCACTGACCAGTAACCCCACTCATTCCCCACCCACTCACCCCTACACCCACTCACCCCCACCCACTCACCCCTACACCCACTCACACCCCACCCACTGACCAGTAACCCCACTCATTCCCCACCCACTCACCCCTACACCCACTCACCCCCACCCACTCACCCCTACACCCACTCACCCCTACACCCACTCACTCCACACCCACTCACTCCACACCCACTCACTCCACACCCACTCACCCCTACACCCACTCACTCCACACCCACTCACCCCTACACCCACTCACCCCCACCCACTCACCCCTACACCCACTCACACCCCACCCACTGACCAGTAACCCCACTCATTCCCCACCCACTCACCCAGTATCCACTCCTCCAGACCCCACTCACTCCACACCCACTCACTCCACACCAACTCTCCCCCGCACCCACTCACCTCATGCCCACTCACTCCCCACGCACTGACCCCTACAGCCACTCATTCCCCACCCACTCACCCCCACCCACTCACCCCTACACCCACTCACACCCCACCCACTGACCAGTAACCCCACTCATTCCCCACCCACTCACCCCTACACCCACTCACCCCCACCCACTCACCCCTACACCCACTCACCCCTACACCCACTCACTCCACACCCACTCACTCCACACCCACTCACTCCACACCCACTCACTCCACACCCACTCACACCACACCCACTCACTCCACACCCACTCACTCCGCACCCACTCACTCCACACCCACTCACTCCACACCCACTCACTCCATACCCACTCACTCCACACCCACTCACCCCTACACCCACTCACTCCACACCCACTCAATCCAGACCCCACTCACTCCACAACCACTCACTCCACAACCACTCACTCTGCACCCACTCACTCCACACCCACTCACTCCAGACCCACTCACTCCACAACCACTCATTCTGCACATACTCACTCCACACCCACTCACACCACACCCACTCACTCCACACCCACTCACTCCGTACGCACTCACTCCGCACCCATTCACTCCACACCCACTCACACCACACCCACTCACTCCACACCCACTCAATCCAGACCCCACTCACTCCACAACTACTCACTCCACACCCACTCAATTCAGACCCCACTCACTCCACAACCACTCACTCTGCACCCACTCACTCCACACCCACTCACTCCACACCCACTCACACCACACCCACTCACTCCACACCCACTCACTCCAGACCCCACTCACTCCACAACCACTCACTCTGCACCCACTCACTCCACACCCACTCACTCCAGACCCACTCACTCCACAACCACTCATTCTGCACATACTCACTCCACACCCACTCACACCACACCCGCTCACTCCACACCCACTCACTCCGTACGCACTCACTCCGCACCCATTCACTCCAGCACCAACTCACACCAGCACCCACTCACCCTGCACCCACTAACCTTATGCCCACTCACTCCCTACCCACTCACCCTGTATCCACTCACCCCAGCCCCCACTCACCACGCACTTATTCAACCCCAACCAATTACTCTGCTGACCCCCACACACAATCACTCCACACCCACTCACTCCACACCCACTCACTCCACACCCACTCACTCCACACCCACTCACTCCACACCCACTCACTCCACACCCACTCACACCACACCCACTCACTCCACACCCACTCACTCCACACCCACTCACTCCACACCCACTCACTCCACACCCACTCACTCCACACCCACTCACTCCACACCCACTCACTCCACACCCACTCACTCCACACCCACTCACTCCGCACCCACTCACTCCGCACCCACTCACTGCACACGCACTCACTCCACACACACTCACTCCACACCCACTCACTCCACACCCCCTCACTCTGCACCCACTCACTCCACACCCACTCACTCCACACCCACTCACACCACACCCACTCACTCCACACCCACTCACTCCACACCCACTCACTCCACACCCACTCATTCCACACCCACTCACTCCACACCCACTCACTCCACACACACTCACTCCACACCCACTCACTCCACCCCCCCTCACTCGACACCCACTCACTCCACACCCACTCACTCCACACCCACTCACTCCACCCCCACTCACTCCACACCCACTCACTCCACACCCCTTCACTCCGCACCAACACACTCCACACACACTCACTCTGCACCCACTCTCTCCACACCCACTCACTCCTCACCCACTCACTCCTCACCCACTCACTCCACATCCACTCACTCCGCACCAACTCACTCCACACGCACTCACTCCCCACCCACTCACTCCAGAACCACCCACTCCACATCCAAACACTCCACACACACACTCACTCGATACTCAATCACTCCACACCCAATCACTCCAGAACCACTCGCTCTGCACTCACTCACTCCGCACAATAACTCTCCACACCCACTCGTTCTGCACCCACTCTCTCCGCACCTATTCACTCCACACCTACTCACTCCATACCCACTCACTCCACACCCACTCACTCCACACCCATTCACTCCACACCCACTCACTCCACACCCACTCACTCCAAAACTACTCTCTCTGCACCCACTCACTCCACACCCATTCACTCCACACCCACTCACTCCACACCCACTCATACCACACCCACTCACTCCACACCCACTCACTACACACCCACTCACTCCACACCCACTCACTACACACCCACTCACTCCGCACCCTTTCACTCCTCATCCACTCACTCCACACCCACTCGATCCACACACACTCGCTCCACACGCACTCACTCCATACTCACTCACTCCACAACCACTCACTCCACACCCACTCTCTCCAGAACCACTCGCTCCACACCCACTCACTCCACACCCACTCACACCACACCCACTCACTCCACACCCACTCACACTGCACCCACTCATTCAACATCCACTCACTCCACACCCATCACTCCGCACCAACTCACTCCACTCCCACTGACACCACAACCACTCACTCCAGAACCCAATCACTCCACGCCCACTCATTCCACACCCACTAACTCCGCACCCACTGATTCCGCACCCACTCAATCCACACTCGCTCCACACCCACTCACTACAAACTCACTCACTCCACACCCACTCACTCCACACCCACTCAGTCCGCACCAACACTCTCCACACCCATTCACTCTTCACCCACTCACTCCACACCCACTCACTCCGCACCCACTCACTCCACACCCACTCACTCCACACCCACTCACTCCGCACCCACTCACTCCACACGCACTCACTCTGCACCCACTCACTGCACACGCACTCACTCCACACGCACTCACTCCACACCCACTCACTCCCCATCCACTCACTCCACACCCACTCACTCCACACCCACTCACTCCACACCCACTCACTCCACACCCACTCATAACACACCCACTCACTCCACACTCACTCACTCCACACCCACTCACTCCACACCCACTCACTCCACACCCACTCACTCCACACCCACTCACTCCATACTCACTCACTCCACACCCACTCACTCCACACCCACTCACTCCACACCCACTCACTCCATACTCACTCACTCCAACACCCACTCACTCCACACCCACTCACTCCACACCCACTCACTCCACACCCACTCACTCCACACCCACTCACTCCACACCCATTCACTCTTCACCCACTCACTCCACACGCACTCACTCCGCACCCACTCACTCCACACGCACTCACTCTGCACCCACTCACTCCACACCCACTCACTCCACACGCACTCACTCCACACGCACTCACTCCACACCCACTCACTCCACACACACTCACTCCACACCCACTCACTCCACACGCACTCACTCCACACGCACTCACTCCACACGCGCTCACTCCACACCCACTCACTCCACACCCACTCACTCCACACCCACTCACTCCACACCCACTCACTCCACACCCACTCACTCCCCACCCACTCACCCCTACACCCACTCACCCCCACACTCACTAACCTTATGCCCACTCACTCCCCACCCACTCACCCAGTATCCACTCCTCCAGACCCCACTCACTCCACACCCACTCACTCCACACCAACTCTCCCCCGCACCCACTCACCTCATGCCCACTCACTCCCCACGCACTGACCCCTACACCCACTCACACCCCACCCACTGACCAGTAACCCCACTCATTCCCCACCCACTGACCCCTACACCCACTCACCCCCACCCACTCACCCCTACACCCACTCACACCCCACCCACTGACCAGTAACCCCACTCATTCCCCACCCACTCACCCCTACACCCACTCACCCCCACCCACTCACCCCTACACCCACTCACACCCCACCCACTGGCCAGTAACCCCACTCATTCCCCACCCACTCACCCAGTATCCACTCCTCCAGACCCCACTCACTCCACACCCACTCACTCCACACCAACTCTCCCCCGCACCCACTCACCTCATGCCCACTCACTCCACACCCACTCAATCCCCACCCACTCACCCCTACACCCACTCACTCCACACCCACTCACTCCACACCCACTCACTCCACACCCACTCACTCCACACCCACTCACTCCACACCCACTCACTCCACACCCACTCACACCACACCCACTCACTCCACACCCACTCACACTGCACCCACTCATTCAACATCCACTCACTCCACACCCATCACTCCGCACCAACTCACTCCACTCCCACTGACACCACAACCACACACTCCAGAACCCAATCACTCCACGCCCACTCATTCCACACCCACTAACTCCGCACCCACTGATTCCGCACCCACTCAATCCACACTCGCTCCACACCCACTCACTACAAACTCACTCACTCCACACCCACTCACTCCACACCCACTCAGTCCGCACCAACACTCTCCACACCCATTCACTCTTCACCCACTCACTCCACACCCACTCACTCCTCACCCACTCACTCCACACCCACTCACTCCACACCCACTCACTCCGCACCCACTCACTCCACACGCACTCACTCTGCACCCACTCACTGCACACGCACTCACTCCACACGCACTCACTCCACACCCACTCACTCCCCATCCACTCACTCCACACCCACTCACTCCACACCCACTCACTCCACACCCACTCACTCCACACCCACTCATAACACACCCACTCACTCCACACTCACTCACTCCACACCCACTCACTCCACACCCACTCACTCCACACCCACTCACTCCACACCCACTCACTCCATACTCACTCACTCCACACCCACTCACTCCACACCCACTCACTCCACACCCACTCACTCCATACTCACTCACTCCAACACCCACTCACTCCACACCCACTCACTCCACACCCACTCACTCCACACCCACTCACTCCACACCCACTCACTCCACACCCATTCACTCTTCACCCACTCACTCCACACGCACTCACTCCGCACCCACTCACTCCACACGCACTCACTCTGCACCCACTCACTCCACACCCACTCACTCCACACGCACTCACTCCACACGCACTCACTCCACACCCACTCACTCCACACACACTCACTCCACACCCACTCACTCCACACGCACTCACTCCACACGCACTCACTCCACACGCACTCACTCCACACCCACTCACTCCACACCCACTCACTCCACACCCACTCACTCCACACCCACTCACTCCACACCCACTCACTCCCCACCCACTCACCCCTACACCCACTCACCCCCACACTCACTAACCTTATGCCCACTCACTCCCCACCCACTCACCCAGTATCCACTCCTCCAGACCCCACTCACTCCACACCCACTCACTCCACACCAACTCTCCCCCGCACCCACTCACCTCATGCCCACTCACTCCCCACGCACTGACCCCTACACCCACTCACACCCCACCCACTGACCAGTAACCCCACTCATTCCCCACCCACTGACCCCTACACCCACTCACCCCCACCCACTCACCCCTACACCCACTCACACCCCACCCACTGACCAGTAACCCCACTCATTCCCCACCCACTCACCCCTACACCCACTCACCCCCACCCACTCACCCCTACACCCACTCACACCCCACCCACTGGCCAGTAACCCCACTCATTCCCCACCCACTCACCCAGTATCCACTCCTCCAGACCCCACTCACTCCACACCCACTCACTCCACACCAACTCTCCCCCGCACCCACTCACCTCATGCCCACTCACTCCACACCCACTCAATCCCCACCCACTCACCCCTACACCCACTCACTCCACACCCACTCACTCCACACCCACTCACTCCACACCCACTCACTCCACACCCACTCACTCCACACCCACTCACTCCACACCCACTCACACCACACCCACTCACTCCACACCCACTCACTCCAGACCCCACTCACTCCACAACCACTCACTCTGCACCCACTCACTCCACACCCACTCACTCCACACCCACTCACTCCACACCCACTCACTCCACACCCACTCACTCCGTACGCACTCACTCCGCACCCATTCACTCCAGCACCAACTCACATCAGCACCCACTCACCCTGCACCCACTAACCTTATGCCCACTCACTCCCTACCCACTCACCCTGTATCCACTCACCCCAGCCCCCACTCACCACGCACTTATTCAACCCCAACCAATTACTCTGCTGACCCCCACACACAATCACTCCACACCCACTCACTCCACACCCACTCACTCCACACCCACTCACTCCACACCCACTCACTCCACACCCACTCACACCACACCCACTCACTCCACACCCACTCACTCCACACCCACTCACTCCACACCCACTCATTCCACACCCACTCACTCCGCACCCACTCACTCCGCACCCACTCACTCCACACCCACTCACTCCACACCCACTCACTCCACACCAACTCACTCCACACCCACTCACTCCACACCCATTCACTCTGCACCCACTTGCTCTGGACCCACTTGCTCCGCACCCACTCACTCAACACCCACTCACTCCACACACACTCACTCCGCACACACTTACTCCGCACACACTCACTCCGCATCCACTCACTCCGCATCCACTCACTCCACACCCACTCACTCCACAGCCATTCACTCCCCACCCACTGACACCAACACCCACTCACTCCCGCCCCCATTAACCTCACGCCCACTCACTCCCCACCCACTCACACTGTATCCACTCACCCCAGCCCCCACTCACACCACACCCACTCACTCCCCACCCACGCTCCTACACCCACTCACACTCCACTCACCCACTCCTACACCCACTCACTCCCCACCCACTGACCCCTACACCCGCTCACACCTCACCCACAACCCTACACCCACTCACTCCTACACCCATTCACACCCCACCCACTTACTCAAACACCCACTCACACCAACCCACTCACTCCTACACCCACTCACTCCCCATCCACTCACTCCTACACCCACTCACACCCCACCCACTTACACCTACACCCACTCACACCAACCCAGTCACTCCTACACCCACTCACACCCCACCCACAGTCCTACACCCACTCACACCCCACCCACTCACCCCTGCATCAAATCAACCGGCACCCACTCATCCCAGTACCCACTAACCTTATGCCCACTCACTCCCTACCCACTCACCCTGTACCACGCACCCCAGCCCCCACTCACTCCACACCCACTCACTCCACACCCACTCACACTGCACCCACTCACACTGCACCCACTCACTCCATACTCACTCACTCCACACCCACTCACACTGCACCCACTCACTCCACACCCACTCACTCCGCACCCATTCACACCACACCCACTCACTCCACACCCACTCACTCCGCACCCTCTCACACTGCACCCACTCACTCCACACCCACTCACTCCGCACCCACTCACTCCAGACCCACTCACTCCACACCCACTCACTCCACACCCACTCACTCCGCACCCATTCACACCACACCCACTCACTCCACACCCACTCACTCCGCACCCTCTCACACTGCACCCACTCACTCCACACCCACTCACTCCACACCCACTCACACCACACCCACTCACTCCACACCCACTCACTCCGCACCCACTCACTCCACACCCACTCACTCCGCACCCACTCACTCCACACCCACTCACTCCACACCCACTCACTCCGCACCCACTCACTCCACACCCACTCACTCCACACCCACTCACTCCACACCCACTCACTCCACACCCACTCACTCCACACCCACTCACACTGCACCCACTCACTCCACACCCACTCACTCCGCACCCACTCACACTGCACCCAATCACTCCACACCCACTCACTCCGCACCCACTCACTCCACACCCACTCACTCCACACCCACTCACTCCACACCCACTCACTCCACACCCACTCACACTGCACCCACTCACTCCACACCCACTCACTCCGCACCCACTCACACTGCACCCAATCACTCCACACCCACTCACTCCGCACCCACTCACTCCACACCCACTCACTCCACACCCACTCACTCCACACCAACTCACTCCACACCCACTCACACTGCACCCACTCACTCCACACCCACTCACTCCACACCCACTCACTCCACACCCACTCACTCCGCACCCACTCACTCCACACCCACTCACTCCACACCCACTCACACTGCACCCACTCACTCCGCACCAACTCACTCCACACCCACTCACTCCACACCCACTCACTCCACACCCACTCACTCCGCACCCACTCACTCCACACCCACTCACTCCACACCCACTCACACTGCACCCACTCACTCCGCACCAACTCACTCCACACCCACTCACTCCACACCCACTCACTCCACACCCACTCACACTGCACCCACTCACGCTGCACCCACTCACTCCACACCCACTCACTCCGCACCCACTCACTCCACACCCACTCACTCCACACACACTCACTCCACACCCAGTCACTCCGCACCCACTCACTCCACACCCACTCACTCCACACCCACTCACTCCACACCCACTCACTCCACACCCACTCACTCCACACCCACTCACTCCACACGCACTCACTCCACACGCACTCACTCCGCACTCACTCACTCCACACCCAGTCACTCCGCACCCACTCACTCCACACCCAGTCACTCCGCACCCACTCACTCCACACCCACTCACTCCACACCCACTCATTCCACACCCACTCACTCCACACCCACTCACTCCGCACCAACTCACTCCACACCCACTCACACTGCACCCACTCACTCCGCACCCACTCACTCCACACCCACTCACTCCACACCCACTCACTCCGCACCCACTCACTCCGCACCCACTCACTCCACACCCAGTCACTCCGCACCCAGTCACTCCGCACCCACTCACTCCACACCCACTCACTCCACACCCACTCACTCCACACCCACTCACTCCACACCCACTCATTCCACACCCACTCACTCCACACCCACTCACTCCACACGCACTCACTCCGCACACACTCACTCCACACCCAGTCACTCCGCACTCACTCACTCCACACCCACTCAGTCCACACCCACTCACTCCGCACACACTCACTCCACACCCAGTCACTCCGCACCCACTCACTCCACACCCACTCACTCCACACCCACTCACTCCACACCCACTCACTCCACACCCACTCACTCCGCACCAACTCACTCCACACCCACTCACACTGCACCCACTCACACTGCACCCACTCACTCCGCACCCACTCACTCCACACCCACTCACTCCACACCCACTCACTCCACACCCACTCATTCCACACCCACTCACTCCGCACCCACTCACTCCGCACCCACTCACTCCACACCCACTCACTCCTCACCCACTCACTCCACACCAACTCACTCCACACCCACTCACTCCACACCCACTCACTCTGCACCCACTTGCTCTGGACCCACTTGCTCCACACCCACTCACTCAACACCCACTCACTCCACACACACTCACTCCGCACACACTTACTCCGCACACACTCACTCCGCATCCACTCACTCCGCATCCACTCACTCCACACCCACTCACTCCACAGCCATTCACTCCCCACCCACTGACACCAACACCCACTCACTCCCGCCCCCATTAACCTCACGCCCACTCACTCCCCACCCACTCACACTGTATCCACTCACCCCAGCCCCCACTCACTCCACACCCACTCACTCCCCACCCACGCTCCTACACCCACTCACACTCCACTCACCCACTCCTACACCCACTCACTCCCCACCCACTGACCCCTACACCCGCTCACACCTCACCCACAACCCTACACCCACTCACTCCTACACCCACTCACACCCCACCCACTTACTCAAACACCCACTCACACCAACCCACTCACTCCTACACCCACTCACTCCCCATCCACTCACTCCTACACCCACTCACACCCCACCCACTTACACCTACACCCACTCACAACCCACCCACAGTCCTACACCCACTCACACCCCTCCCACTCACCCCTGCATCAAATCAACCGGCAC
This sequence comes from Carcharodon carcharias, assembly GCF_017639515.1. NCBI lineage: Eukaryota > Metazoa > Chordata > Chondrichthyes > Lamniformes > Lamnidae > Carcharodon > Carcharodon carcharias. The sequence goes on along the minus strand of NC_054478.1, from coordinate 5,321,666 downwards.
CCACTCATCCCAGTACCCACTAACCTTATGCCCACTCACTCCCTACCCACTCACCCTGTACCACGCACCCCAGCCCCCACTCACTCCACACCCACTCACTCCACACCCACTCACACTGCACCCACTCACTCCACACCCACTCACTCCGCACCCACTCACTCCGCACCCACTCACTCCACACCCACTCACTCCGCACCCACTCACACCACACCCACTCACTCCACACCCACTCACTCCACACCCACTCACTCCACACCCACTCACACTGCACCCACTCACTCCACACCCACTCACTCCGCTCCCACTCACTCCACACCCACTCACTCCACACCCACTCAATCCGCACCCACTCACTCCACACCCACTCACTCCACACCCACTCAGTCCACACCCACTCACTCCACACCCACTCACTCCGCACACACTCACTCCACACCCACTCACACTGCACCCACTCACTCCATACCCACTCACTCCGCACCCACTCTCTCCACACCCACTCACTCCGCACCCACTCACTCCACACCCACTCACTCCGCACCCACTCACACCACACCCACTCACTCCACACCCACTCACTCCACACCCACTCACTCCACACCCACTCACACTGCACCCACTCACTCCACACCCACTCACTCCGCTCCCACTCACTCCACACCCACTCACTCCACACCCACTCAATCCGCACCCACTCACTCCACACCCACTCACTCCACACCCACTCAGTCCACACCCACTCACTCCACACCCACTCACTCCGCACACACTCACTCCACACCCAGTCACTCCGCACCCACTCACTCCATACCCACTCACTCCGCACCCACTCACACTGCACCCACTCACTCCATACCCACTCACTCCGCACCCACTCTCTCCACACCCGCTCACTCCACACCCACTCACTCCACACCCACTCACTCCATACTCACTCACTCCACACCCACTCACTCCACACCCACTCACTCCACACCCGCTCACTCCACACCCACTCACTCCACACCCACTCACTCCATACTCACTCACTCCACACCCACTCACTCCACACCCACTCACTCCACCCCCACTCACTCCAGAACCACTCACTCCGCACCCACTCGCTCCACCCAAACTCACTCCACCCCCACTCACTCCAGAACCACTCACTCCACACCCACTCACTCCGCACCCACTCACTCCACCCCCACTCACTCCACCCCCACTCACTCCACACCGACACTCTCCGCACCCACTCACTCCACCCCCACTCACTCCAGAACCACTCACTCCAGAACCACTCACTCCTCACCCACTCACTCCACACCCACTCACTCCACCCCCACTCACTCCAGAACCACTCACTCCGCACCCACTCACTCCGCACCCACTCTCTCCACACCCACTCACTCCGATCCCACTCACTCCACCCCCACTCACTCCACACCGACACACTCCGCACCCACTCACTCCACCCCCACTCACTCCAGAACCACTCACTCCGCACCCACTCACTCCGCACCCACTCACTCCGCACCCACTCACTCCACACCGACTCACTCCACACCCACTCTTCCACACCGACACTCTCCGCACCCACTCACTCCACACCCACTCACTCCACACCCACTCACTCCACACCGACTCACTCCACACCCACTCACTCCACACCCACTCACTCCACACCCACTCACTCCACACCCACTCACTCCACACCCACTCACTCCACACCCACTCTCTCCACACCGACACTCTCCGCACCCACTCACTCCGCACCCACTCACCCAACACCGACACTCTCCGCACCCACTCACTCCACACCCACTCACTCCACAACCACTCACTCCACACTGACACTCTCCGCACCCACTCACTCCACACCCACGCATTCCACACCCACTCACTCCACACCCACTCACTCCACACCCACTTACACCACACCCACTCACTCCACACCCACTCACTCCACACCGACACTCTCCGCACCCACTCACTCCACCCCCACTCACTCCACCCCCACTCACTCCACACCGACTCACTCCACCCCCACTCACTCCGCACCCACTCACTCCACACCCACTCACTCCACACAGACACTCTCCGCACCCACTCACTCCACACCCACTCACTCCACACCGACACTCTCCGCACCCACTCACTCTTCACCCACTCACTCCACACCGACACTCTCCGCACCCACTCACTCCGCACCCACTCACTCCACCCCCACTCACTCCGCACCCACTCACTCCGCACCCACTCACTGCACCCCCACTCACTCCACACCGACACTCTCCGCACCCAATCACTCCACACCGACACTCTCCGCACCCACTCACTCCACCCCCACTCACTCCACACCGACACTCTCCGAACCCACTCACTCCACCCCCACTCACTCCACACCGACACTCTCCGCACCCGCTCACTCCACACCGACACTCTCCGCACCCACTCACTCCACACCCACTCACTCCACCCCCGCTCACTCCACACCCACTCACTCCACACCCACTCACACTGCACCCACTCACTCCACACCCACTCACTCCGCACCCACTCACTCCGCACCCACTCACTCCACACCCACTCACTCCGCACCCACTCACACTGCACCCACTCACTCCACACCCACTCACTCCGCACCCACTCACACCACACCCACTCACTCCACACCCACTCACTCCGCACCCACTCACACTGCACCCACTCACTCCACACCCACTCACTCCGCACCCACTCACTCCACACCAACTCACTCCACACCCACTCACACTGCACCCACTCACTCCACACCCACTCACTCCGCACCCACTCACTCCACACCCACTCACTCCACACCCACTCACTCCACACCAACTCACTCCACACCCACTCACTCCACACCCACTCACTCCGCACCCACTCACTCCACACCCACTCACTCCGCACCCACTCACTCCACACCCACTCACTCCACACCCACTCACTCCACACCCACTCACACTGCACCCACTCACTCCACACCCACTCACTCCACACCCACTCACTCCACACCCACTCACTCCATACTCACTCACTCCACACCCACTCACTCCACCCCCACTCACTCCACCCCCACTCACTCCACCCCCACTCACTCCAGAACCACTCACTCCACACCCACTCACTCCGCACCCACTCACTCCACCCCCACTCACTCCACACCCACTCACTCCCCACCCACGCTCCTACACCCACTCACACTCCACTCACCCACTCCTACACCCACTCACTCCTACACCCACTCACTCCCCATCCACTCACTCCTACACCCACTCACACCCCACCCACTTACACCTACACCCACTCACAACCCACCTACAGTCCTACACCCACTCACACCCCACCCACTCACCCCTGCATCAAATCAACCGGCACCCACTCATCCCAGTACCCACTAACCTTATGCCCACTCACTCCCTACCCACTCACCCTGTACCACGCACCCCAGCCCCCACTCACTCCACACCCACTCACTCCACACCCACTCACACTGCACCCACTCACTCCACACCCACTCACTCCGCACCCACTCACTCCGCACCCACTCACTCCACACCCACTCACTCCGCACCCACTCACTCCACACCCACTCACTCCACACCCACTCACACTGCACCCACTCACTCCACACCCACTCACTCCGCTCCCACTCACTCCACACCCACTCACTCCGCACACACTCACTCCACACCCAGTCACTCCGCACCCACTCACTCCACACCCACTCACTCCGCACCCACTCACTCCGCACACACTCACTCCACACCCACTCACTCCGCACCCACTCACTCCACACCCACTCACTCCACACCCACTCACTCCGCACACACTCACTCCACACCCACTCACTCCGCACCCACTCACTCCACACCCATTCGCTCCACACCCACTCACTCCGCACCCACTCACTCCACACCCACTCACTCCACACCCACTCACTCCATACCCACTCACTCCACACCAACTCACTCCACACCCACTCACACTGCACCCACTCACTCCATACCCACTCACTCCGCACCCACTCTCTCCACACCCGCTCACTCCACACCCACTCACTCCACACCCACTCACTCCATACTCACTCACTCCACACCCACTCACTCCACACCCACTCACTCCACACCCGCTCACTCCACACCCACTCACTCCACACCCACTCACTCCATACTCACTCACTCCACACCCACTCACTCCACACCCACTCACTCCACCCCCACTCACTCCAGAACCACTCACTCCGCACCCACTCACTCCACCCCCACTCACTCCACCCCCACTCACTCCAGAACCACTCACTCCGCACCCACTCACTCCACACCCACTCACTCCGCACCCACTCACTCCACCCCCACTCACTCCACCCCCACTCACTCCACACCGACACTCTCCGCACCCACTCACTCCACCCCCACTCACTCCAGAACCACTCACTCCTCACCCACTCACTCCACACCCACTCACTCCACCCCCACTCACTCCAGAACCACTCACTCCGCACCCACTCACTCCGCACCCACTCACTCCACCCCCACTCTTTCCACACCCACTCACTCCGCTCCCACTCACTCCACCCCCACTCACTCCACACCGACACACTCCGCACCCACTCACTCCACCCCCACTCACTCCAGAACCACTCCCTCCGCACCCACTCACTCCGCACCCACTCACTCCGCACCCACTCACTCCACACCGACTCACTCCACACCCACTCACTCCACACCGACACTCTCCGCACCCACTCACTCCACACCCACTCACTCCACACCCACTCACTCCACACCGACTCACTCCACACCCACTCACTCCACACCCACTCACTCCACACCCACTCACTCCACACCCACTCACTCCACACCCACTCACTCCACACCCACTCACTTCACACCCACTCTCTCCACACCGACACTCTCCGCACCCACTCACTCCGCACCCACTCACCCAACACCGACACTCTCCGCACCCACTCACTCCACACCCACTCACTCCACCCCCACTCACTCCACACCGACACTCTCCGCACCCACTCACTCCACACCCACTCACTCCACACCCACTCACTCCACACTGACACTCTCCGCACCCACTCACTCCACACCCACTCATTCCACACCCACTCACTCCACACCCACTCACTCCACACCGACACTCTCCGCACCCACTCACTCCACACCCACTCATTCCACACCCACTTACACCACACCCACTCACTCCACACCCACTCACACTCCACTCACCCACTCCTACACCCACTCACTCCTACACCCACTCACTCCCCATCCACTCACTCCTACACCCACTCACACCCCACCCACTTACACCTACACCCACTCACAACCCACCTACAGTCCTACACCCACTCACACCCCACCCACTTACACCTACACCCACTCACAACCCACCTACAGTCCTACACCCACTCACACCCCACCCACTCACCCCTGCATCAAATCAACCGGCACCCACTCATCCCAGTACCCACTAACCTTATGCCCACTCACTCCCTACCCACTCACCCTGTACCACGCACCCCAGCCCCCACTCACTCCACACCCACTCACTCCACACCCACTCACACTGCACCCACTCACTCCACACCCACTCACTCCGCACCCACTCACTCCGCACCCACTCAGTCCACACCCACTCACTCCGCAACCACTCACCCAACACCGACACTCTCCGCACCCACTCACTCCACACCCACTCACTCCACCCCCACTCACTCCACACCGACACTCTCCGCACCCACTCACTCCACACCCACTCACTCCACACCCACTCACTCCACACTGACACTCTCCGCACCCACTCACTCCACACCCACTCATTCCACACCCACTCACTCCACACCCACTCACTCCACACCCACTCACTCCACACCGACACTCTCCGCACCCACTCACTCCACACCCACTCATTCCACACCCACTTACACCACACCCACTCACTCCACACCCACTCACTCCACACTGACACTCTCCGCACCCACTCACTCCACACCCACTCACTCCACACCCACTCACTCCACACCCACTCACTCCACACCGACACTCTCCGCACCCACTCACTCCACACCCACTCACTCCACACCCACTCACTCCACACCCACTCACTCCACACCCACTCACTCCACACCCACTCACTCCACACAGACACTCTCCGCACCCACTCACTCCACACCCACTCACTCCACACAGACACTCTCCGCACCCACTCACTCCACACCCACTCACTCCACACCGACACTCTCCGCACCCACTCACTCCACACCCACTCACTCCACACCGACACTCTCCGCACCCACTCACTCTTCACCCACTCACTCCACACCGACACTCTCCGCACCCACTCACTCCGCACCCACTCACTCCACCCCCACTCACTCCGCACCCACTCACTCCGCACCCACTCACTGCACCCCCACTCACTCCACACCGACACTCTCCGCACCCAATCACTCCACACCGACACTCTCCGCACCCACTCACTCCACACCCACTCACTCCACCCCCACTCACTCCGCACGCACTCACTGCACACCCACTCACTCCACACCCACTCACTCCACACCGACACTCTCCGCACCCGCTCACTCCACACCCACTCACTCTGCACCCACTCACTCCACCCCCACTCACTCCACCCCCACTCACTCCACACCGACTCACTCCACCCCCACTTACTCCACACCCACTCACTCCACCCCCACTCACTCCACACCCACTCACTCCACACCCACTCACTCCACACCCACTCACTCCACACCCACTCACTCCACCCCCACTCACTCCACACCGACACTCTCCACACCCACTCACTCCACACCGACACTCTCCGCACCCACTCACTCCACACCGACACTCTCCGCACCCACTCACTCCACACCCACTCTCTCTGCACCCACTCACTCCACCCCCACTCACTCCACCCCCACTCACTCCACACCGACTCACTCCACCCCCACTCACTCCACACCCACTCACTCCACCCCCACTCACTCCACACCCACTCACTCCACACCCACTCACTCCACACCCACTCACTCCACACCCACTCACTCCACCCCCACTCACTCCACACCGACACTCTCCGCCCCCACTCACTCCGCACCGACACTCTCCGCACCCGCTCAATTTAATCCAAGCTCTAGTAATTTCTTGCTTCATGCTCTGCCCAGCGGTATTACTACTGTTCAGGGTCTATAAACTACTCCCACCAGTGTTTTCTGGCACTTGTTATTCCTAATTTCCACCCATATTGATTCGACGTCATGACCTTCAAATGCCTTTCTCACTCACGTCCATATGACATCCTCTACTGTCAAGGCCACCCCTCCTTCTTTGCCACTCTGTCTGTCTTTCCAAAATATCATGTATCCTGGAATATTTATTTCCCAGACCTTGATCACCTTGTAACCATATCTCTGTGAAGGTGATTAGATCTAAATCATTGCCCTCCATTAGTGCCATTAGTTCATCTTTCTTATAGTATTTGTTCCGTACTTTCAGAGAAGGAAGCTTTAATTTTGTTTTTTTAACTTCTATTCCCTTCAATGATCTTGTTTGCTGGTGAACAACTTTGTTAAGCTCTCTGTCACTTTCTGTCTCACTCTGTTTGTCTTCACCCACATCATTATTCAGATCGGATACCTCGACCTTTCTCCTTCTCCCTTCACCTGAGCCCTCTCCCCATCCCTGCTCACTCTGCCACCCTCTGTTAGTTTAAAGTCCTGTCCACAGCCCTAGTTATATGATTGGCCAGGACACTGGTCCCAGCCCAGTGCAAGTGGAGCCCAACCCAACAGAATAGCTCACTCTTCCTTGAATACTGATGCCAGTGCCCCATGAATCGAAACCCCTGAATCAGGTAAAGATCCAGAGATTTAATGGCCTATATTTTAATTTGGACCCTAGCTCCACAAGTTCCCTCAGCAGAAGATCACTCCTGGTTCTACCTATGTTGTTGGTTCCCATGTGACTGTGACAGCTGAATCTCCCTACCCTGCTCCAAGTTCCTCTCCAGTCACATGGAGATATCCTTAACCTTGGCACCGGGGCAGGTAACACAACCTTTGGAGCTGGTCATGAACTGTGTCTCTCTCCATGACGATACTGTCTCCTATCACTGCCACATTCCTCTCGTCTCCCCCCACACTATCCCTCTTCCGGAGCTGAGGCTCCTCCATCACTAACTGCTGCATCCCCTTCCCATTTTAATTCATTCACAGGATGTGGGAGTCACTGGCTGGGCCAGCATTTATTGCCAATCCCTAATTGCCCCTTGAGAAGGTGGTGGTGAGCTGCCTTCTTGAGCCGCTGCAGTCCATGTGGTGTAGGTACACCCACAGTGCTGTTAGGGAGGGAGTTCCAGGATTTTGACCCAGCGACAGTGAAGGAACGATGATATATTTCCAAGTCAGGATGGTGAGTGACTTGGAGGGGAACTTCCAGGTGGTGGTGTTCCCATCTATCTGCTGCCCTTGTCCTTCTAGATGGTAGTGTTCGTGGGTTTGGAAGGTGCTGTCTCAGGAGCCTTGGTGAGTTCCTGCAGTGCATCTTGTAGATGGTACACACACTGCTGCTACTGTGCGTCGGTGGTGGAGGGAGTGAATGTTTGTGGATGGGGTGCCAATCAAGTGGGCTGATTGTCCTGAATGGTGTCGAGCTTCTTGAGTGTTGTGGGAGCTGCACTCATCCAGGCAAGTGGGGAGTATTCCATCACACTCCTGACGTGTGCCTTGTAGATGGTGGACAGGCTTTGGGGAGTCAGGAGGTGAGTTACTCGCCGCAGGATTCCCAGCCTCTGACCTGTTCTTGCAGCCACAGTATTTATATGGCTAGTCCAGTTCAGTTTCTGGACAATGATAACCCTCAGGATGTTGATAATGGGGGATTCAGTGATGGTAATGCCATTGAATGTTAAAGGATGATGGTTGGATTCTCTCTTGTTGGAGATGGTCATTGCCTGGCACTTGTGTGGTGTGAATGTTACTTGCCACTTGTCAGCCCAAGCCTGGATATTGTCCAGGTCTTGCTGCATTTGGACATGGACTGCTTCAGTACCTGAGGAGTTGTGAATGTTGCTGAACATTGTGCAATCATCAGCGAACATCCCCACTTCTGACCTTATGATGGAAAGAAGGTCATTGATGAAGCAGCTGAAGATGGTTGGGCCGAGGACACTACCCTGAGGAACTCCTGCAGTGATGTCCTGGAGCTGAGATGACTGACCTCCAACAACCACAACCATCTTCCTTTGTGCTGGGTATGACTCCAACCAGCGGAGAGTTTCCCCCCCGATTCCCATTGACTCCAGTTTTGCTGGGGCTCCTTGATGCCACACTAGGTCAAATGCTGCCTTGATGTCGAGGGCAGTCACTCTCACCTCACCTCGGGATTTCAGCTCTTTTGTCCATGTTTGAACCAAGGCTGTAATGAGGTCAGGAGCTGAGTGGCCCTGGCAGAACCCAAACTGGACATCAGTGAGCAGGTTATTGCTAAGCAAGTGCCGCTTGATAGCATTGTTGATGACCCCTTCCATCACTTTACTGATGATCGAGAGTCGACTGATGGGGCAGTAATTGGCCGGGTTGGATTTGTCCTGCTTTTTGTGTACAGGACATACCTGGGCAATTCTCCACATAGCCGTGTAGATGCCAGTGTTGTAGCTGTACTGGAGCAGCTTGGCTAGGGGCATGGCAAGTTCTGGAGCACAGGTCTTCAATACTATTGCTGGAATATTGCCAGGGCCCATAGACTTTGCATATCCTGTGCCTTCAGCCGTTTCTTGATATCATGTGGCATGAATCAAATTGGCTGAAGACTGGCATCTGTGATGCTGGGGACCTCCGGAGGAGGCTGAGATGGGTCATCTACTCAGCATTCCTGGCTGAAGATTGTTGCGAATGCTTCAGCCTTATCTTTTACACTGATGCACTGGGCTCCTCCATCATTGAGGATGGGGGTATTTGTGGAACCACTTCCTTCAGTGTGTTGTTTAATTGTCTAACACAGAATTACACAGAATTACACAATTGTTTCAGTGTAGAAGGAGGCCATTCGGCCCATCGTGTCTGCACTGGCTCTCTGAGCATTTTAACTTCGTGCCAATCTCCTGCCTTTTCCCCATAACCCTACACATTGTTTCTATTTAAATAATCATCCAATACCCTCTTGAATGCCTCAATTATGCCTGCCTCCAACACACTTCCAGGCAGTGCATTCCAAACCCTAACTACTCACTGTGTTTTTCTCACCTTGCATTTGCTTCTTTTGCAAAATACTCTAAAACTGTGCCCTCTGGTTCTCGATCCATTTACAAACAGGAACAGTTTCTCCCTACCGACTCTATCCAGGCCCCTCATGATTTTGAAAATTTCTATCAAGTCTTCTCTTAGCCTTCTCCTCTCCAAGGAAAACAGCCCCAACTTCCCCAATCTTTCCTCATAACTGAATTGTCTCATCCCTGGAACCATTCTCGTTAACCTCTTCTGCACTCTCTCCAATGCATTCACATCCTTCCTATAGTGTGGTGTCCAGAACTGTACACAATACTCTAGCTGAGGTCTAATCGGTGTCTTATATAAGTTTATCATAACCTCCCTGCTCTTGTACTCTATGCCCCTATTAATGAAGCCTAGAATACTGTATGATTTAGAAACAGCTCTCTCTACCTGTCCTGCCACCTTTAATGACTTATGTACATATATACCCAGGTCTCTCTGCTCCTGCACACCCCTCAGAATAGTATCATTTATTTTATACTGTCTCTCCATGCTCTTTGTACCAAAGTGTATCACCCCACACTTCTCCGCATTGAACTTCATCTGCCACCTATCTGCCCACTCCACCAATGTGTCAATGTCCTTTTGAAATTCTATACTGTCCTCCTCACAGCTTACAATTCTCCCAAGTTTTGTGTCGTCCGCAAACTTTGAAATTGTTCCCTGCACACCAAGATCTAGATCATTTACATATATCAGGAAAAGAAAGGGTCCCAATGCCAACCCCTGGGGAGCTCCACTACAAACCTTCTTCCAGCCTGAAAAATACCCACTAACCATTACTCACTGTTTCTTATCCCTCAGCCAATTTTGTATCCACGTTGCTACTATCCCTTTTGTTGCATGATCTATAGCTTTCCTCATAAGTCTGTTGTGTGGCACTGTATCGAACACCTTTTGGGAGCCCATATACACGACTTCAAAGGCCTTTCCCTCATCAACCATCTATTACCTCTTCAAAAAAACTCCAGCAACTTAGTTAGACACGATTTTCCTTTTATGAATCCACGCTGACTCTTCGAATCAATCCACATTTTCCACGTGACTATTAATTCTATCCCGTATAATTGTTTCTATAAATTTCTTTACCACCAAAGTTAAACTGACTGGACTATAATTGCAGGGCAGGTCTTTACAACCTTTTTTGAACAAGGACGTAATGTTTGCAATTCTCACGTCCTCTGGCACCTCCCTCAAATCCAGAGAACATTGAAAGATTATTGACAGTACCTCTACAATTTCCACTCTCACTTCGTTCAATATTCTTGAAGGCATCTCATCCGGACCCGGTGCCTTATCAACTTTAAGTACCGACAGCTTATCCAATACCAACTCTTTATCAATTTTAAGCCCTTCTAGTGACTGAGTTTCCTCCTCTGTCACCATGGCCTGGGTAGCATCTGCCTCGTGGGTAAAGATGGATGCAGAGGAGCAGCAGCTGGACACCCCTGGGTCATCCACTCAGGAATCTCAGAGGCTGTCCTCTCCCCTCTGCATGTGACCCTCTCAACCTCATCCTCGGTCAGCACAGAGGGAGCAGCTGGCCCACAGGAGCTCAGCTAAAGCAAATGCAGCCCTCAAAGCCTCGGTTCTCCAGGGGACTCACACTGAAGTTATCAGAGGCAACAGGTCGAACCACTGTGCAGTCTGTCCCCACCCCTGATGCAGATGTCAGGGCAGCGCCTAGAAGTCTAAAGTGTTCAAAGGTTAATAAATTCTGATCACAGTTGGTTGCACGGGTGAACACATTTTGTCACTTTACAATCTGAAAATATATTCATTTTCACTGAATAATGTGGATCCAGCTGCTGCTCCTCTGCATCTGTCTTTACCCACGAGGTAGATACTACCCAGGCCAAGGTGACAGAGGAGGGAACTCAGTCAGGGTTTAAGGGTTTAAAATGGAATGGTATCTTTCACACTCCCATGCAGCGTCTGATCTCGCCCACCACATGCTCGATTCACTTTGGATTTAGCCACCATGGTGATGCTACAGGTTTTCTTTCGCTCGACTGGCCTTTCCCCTCCCCCACTCACCCATGTCCTTTCCCCCATCACCCCATCACCACCCCCACCCCCCACCGCCCCCCATCCACCGACCCCCCACATCACCTTCCACTTCCTGTCGGTGACCTCCCGCCCACCAGCCTTTTCCTTTGGAGATGTCCTGGTGAACAGTGCACATCCCCTTCCTTCCTGAAAAATCCCACCCCCAGCCACATTCACACCCCCAGCCTCCTCCTCCTTCCCAGCCCCAGGGTCTGTGTCTGCCTCCGGGTCCCTAACAACCAGCCTCACTGACCCTTCTATCACTACCATTCAACACTCGCCCTCCCACCCTGCTGCCTCACTCTGTCCTCGGTCATTCTCACCATCCCCTCGTTCCACGCCCACCCTCAGTTTGCTCTCCAGGAGGCAGACATGGACCCATCAGAGCCGCCCCTTGCACGTTCACCTGGACACACCCCTTCCAGACTGCTCCTCCATCCCCAAGACCCCTTACCCCCGTGGAACTCCTCCCCCCCAGAACTCCTTGCTCCTCCCGACTACCCCTACTTAGTCCTTCCCCATTTCTGGCTCCTTCATGCTCCCTTAGTCCTTCCTCCCCACAGACTCCCTCCCATCTATGGAGTGCTTCCCCTCTCCAAACTCTTTCCCTTACACCTTCCACACTCCCTTACATCTACCTTACCAGTTTCCACCTTCTCCCCATTACCCCTCCTCCCCCCCCCATAGTCCCTCCCTCCCCAACATCACCCCCCAACACCTTTGTTCCCCACTCTGAACCTCACCCTACCCTAACAGCTTCATCCCTCCTGTCCTTACCTCACCCCCGACACCTTCATTCTGCCCCCACCCCCCTTAACCTCACGTCCCTAAAACCTCTTCCTCTCCCAGCCAATCCTAGCCCTTCCTCTCCCACCCCCTCAACCACAACCGACGCATCAAAGGTGAATATCCAACGTCCATGCGCTGCTTTGCAGCAAAGCCATGTCTATGAGAATCCACCCAGAATTCCATGGACATTCCTCCAGTGTGTCATTGGTGTCGGGCTCCAGCATCCTCTGCTCCTCGGATGTCCATGATGTGAGCAAGGCCCTGGTGGTAAGACCCGACTTCTGCATGTCACACTTGTCAAGCCGTGTTCTACATCAGCATGTTTTCCCACCGATGTGAATGGACAATCCAGCAGGTGGTGGGGGGGGCGGAAATAATTCCAGTGGGGTGGTCTTATAATGATAGGCTTATGGATTACAATATTTCCGATGGAGGGGGCACATCCAGCCATTAGGGGGCGGAGTGGCTGGTCACAAACTGGTTTCATGACATTGTGAAACCAATTTTTGGCCTTCCCGAAATATTGTCCACTCACATCACTGAACATGTCTCACACCAACGGGCACGGAAAATTCCACCGTGTGCATGCATGCGTGTGCTTGTGTGTGTCTGTGCATGTGTGCGTGTGAGTGTGTGTACGTGTGCTTGCATGTGACTGTATGTACATGTGAATGTGTGTGTTTGTATGTGTGTGCATTCATGTGTGTGTGGCTGTTTATATGTCTGTGTGTATGTGCGTGTGTGTGTGTATTTATGTGTGTGAACTGTGAGGAGGAGGGTGTGGAACTTCAAGAGGACATAGACAAGTTGGTGGAGTGGGCAGATAGGTGGCAGATGAAGTTCAATGTGGAGAAGTGTGAGATGATGCATTTTGGTAGGAAGAACATGGACAGATAATATAAAATAAGGGGTGAAATTTTGAAGGGGTGCAGGAGCAGAAAGACCTGGGTGTGTATGTGCATAGATCATTGAAGGTGGCAGGACAGGTGGAGGGAGCAGTTAATAAAGCATATAGTATCCTGGGCTTTATCAATAGGGGCATACAGTACAAGAGCAGGGAGGTTATGCTGAATTTATATAAGACCTCAGCTGGAATTTTATGTACAGTTCTGGGAGACACATTGTGGGAAGGATGTGAACACATTGGAGAGAGTGTAGAAGAGGTTTACAAGAATGGTTCCAGGGATGAGAAACTTCAGCTATGTGGATAGATTGGAAAGGTTGGAACTGTTCTCCTTGGAGAGATGGTGGCTGTGAGGAGATTTGATAGAGATGTTCAAAATCATTAGGGGGCTGGACAGAGTAGACAGGGAGAAGCTGTTTCCACTCATCAAAGGATCAAGAATGAGAGGGTACAGATTTAAAGTGATTTGCAAAAGAAGCAAGTGTGACATGAGAAAATCTTTTTCACACAATGAGTGTTTCAGGTCTGGAATGCACTGACTGGATGTATGGTGGAGGTAGGTTCAATCGAGGCATTCAAGAGGACATTAGCTGATTATTTGAATAGAAACAATGTGCTGGGGTACGGGGAAAAGGCAGGGCAATGGCACTAGGTCATAATGCTCATTTGGAGAGCCAGAAAAGACATGATGGGCTGAATGGCCTCCTTGTGTGATTCTTTGTGTGTGTGAGTGTGTACTTGTCTGTGTCTGTGTGTGTGTGTCTGTGTCTGTGCATGTATGTGTGTGTCTGAGTGTGTGTGCCTGTGTGAATGTGCATGTGCATTTGTGTGTCTGTGTGTGTATTTGTGCAAGTGTTTGTGTGTGTGCGTGTATATATGTTTGTGAACATGTGTGTGTGTGTGCATGTGTGTTTATGTATGTGTATGTATGTGTGGGTGTTTGTCTGTGTGTGTGTTTGTGTGTGTGTTTGTGTGTGTGTGTGTGTGTTTGTGTGTGTGTCTGTGTATGCGTGTGTGTGCGCTTG
The DNA here is from genome assembly GCF_017639515.1 of Carcharodon carcharias. Classification (NCBI taxonomy): domain Eukaryota; kingdom Metazoa; phylum Chordata; class Chondrichthyes; order Lamniformes; family Lamnidae; genus Carcharodon; species Carcharodon carcharias. The sequence continues at coordinate 5,306,608 of NC_054478.1, read as the reverse complement.
TCTGTGTGTGCTTGTGTACTTGTTTTTGTGTGTGTCTGTGTGTCTATGGATGTGTGTGTGTGTGTTTGTGTGTGTGTGTATGTATGTATGTGTGGATGTTTGTCTGTGTGTGTGTCTATGTGTGTGTCTCTGCATATGCGTGTGTGTGCTTGTCTGTGTGTGCGTGTGTACTTGTCTGTGTGTGTGTCTGTGAGTCTGTGCATATGTGTATGTGTGTCTGTGTGTATGTGTATGTGTGTATCGGTGTTTATGTGTACCTATGATTGAATGTTTATGTGTGTACCGGTGTCTATCGATTTGTGTGTTTTTGTCTGCATGTCAGTGTCTGTGTGTGTGTGTGTGTGTGTGTGCATGTGTGTGTGTGTGTGCGTTTGTGTGTGTGTGTGTATTTGTGTGTGTATCAGTGTTTATGTGTACCTGTGATTGTGTGTTTATGTGTGTACCTGTGTCTGTCGTTTTGTGGGTGTGTGTCTGTGTCGTGTGTGTGTGTGTGTGTGTTAAGTGTGTTTGTGCACATGTGTGTGTGTGTGTGTGCATGTGTATGTGTGTGTGTGTGTGTGCATGTGTGTGTGTCTGTGTGTGTGTATCTTTGTGTGTGTGTGTGTGTGTGCATGTGTGTGTGTCTGTGTGTGTGTATCTTCGTGTGTGTGTGTGTGTGTGTGTGTGTGTGTGAATGTGCACTGATGGTCAATAAGCTGCTGACACTCTGTGGCAGTGCTGTGAGTTTTAGAAAATGCAGTGAGCACCTCCAGCACAGGCCGATGTTCCCAAGCCAACCCCAGAGTGAGGAGGGGATTAAAACTGAGTAAGAGTTACGCCTGGGTTGAGCGAGCATTGCTGTTAGGGAGTTTGCAAGAGATTAGCTAACAGGAGGAAGTTACATGGAGGTGTAAAGATTAAAAGCTACGATTCTGTCTGCATTCCTTCCAACATCACTTCAAGTGCTGATATGAAAAATATCTTTGCTGGCTGTACAACACATGGCCAGCTTCGATAAGACTGCCATCAATTTCTGTAGCTCTGCTGTTCAAGGGACTCGTTAACCAATTTTAAAAATCAAAAAACCCTTTACACTTGCATCAGCTGGCTAATACATCTTTTTATCCAAATCATATCCATTAGTAGCACATGAAAACTTAATTTCATTTTGCATTTTAAGCAAACAGATGTCCTTTCATGTGTGTACTATGATTCAGAATTTTAAACCATCTCAAACAGCTCCTGATTTTAACCCTTTTCCACATCACATCTAAATCTTACCATCAATCCTTCCTCCTGTCCAGTTCGAGATTTTATACTTCGGACCACTGAATATAACAGCAAGCAGCTGATGTTAGATTTGTAAAGGACACTGATGAGCTTCAGTTTGTGTCGATGTGTGAAAACGGGAAAACAAGCAGTTACTGGCCTGAAAGCAGGAACGAGGAAGGAGTTTAAAATGTTGGGTTTTAGTCACTGAAATGCAGATTTCTCAGAAACTTTAAAATCAGAGGGTGAAGGTTATTGGGCCTGAATCAGTGACATGGGGACAACATCCAGTAGATTAGTGCTGGAAACATCGAGAGCAGAGATGGATTTTATTCACGTAATGAGTAATTAGGATACAGAATCCATTATCACAAGGGGACTGATACAAGTGCATCAATCTCGACATTCAAAACACCCCAGGAAAAATATTAAAGAGCGCTGAGAGGCAGGGTAGTACAGGGATTAGAATATGAGTGGAACAATGACTGGGAAAGCTGCAATCTGTAAGATAAGACCAAGCTAACACCCTTGTTTCTGTGAGCTTGCGGTATAGGAGAATCATTAGATAAAAGACTTGCATTTCTATAGCCAACTTTCATGCATAAGGCCATTCCAAAACACTTGGGAGCCAATGAAATAAATTGAAGACTTACGCTGGTGTCAGTTACGCCCTTGGCTGCTGTATTCAACATGAACACCATTCCAAAGTGACCTGGTCCCACATCTCCCTGCTCCAAGTCCTCACCCCCCCTTATCTCTGTAATCACTTCCAGCCCCACAGCCCACCGAGATCTCTGCACTCCAACAATTCTGGCCTCTTGAACATGCCCCGTTTTAATTGCTCCTCCATTGACTTCCATGCTTTTAGCTGCCTGGACACTAAACTATCCCCACTCTCTACATCTCCCTCCTCTGATGAATGGTTCAAAAAGGATTGGGATTGAAAGTGTTTTTTTTATTTATTTGTTTGTGGGATCTGGGCTTCACTGGCAAGGCCAGCATTTATTGCCCATCCCTAATTGCCCCTTGAGAAGGTGGTGGTGAGCTGCCTTCTTGAGCCGCTGCAGTCCATGTGGTGTAGGTACACCCACAGTGCTGTTAGGAAGGGAGTTCCAGGATTTTGACCCAGCGACAGTGAAGGAATGGTGATATATTTCCAAGGCAGGATGGTGAGTGACTTGGAGGGGAACTTCCAGGTGGTGGTGTTCCCATCTATCTGCTGCCCTTGTCCTTCTAGATGGTAGTGTTCGTGGGTTTGGAAGGTGCTGTCTCAGGAGCCTTGGTGAATCCCTGCAGTGCATCTTGTAGATGGTACACACACTGCTGCTACTGTGTGTCAGTGGTGGAGGGAGTGAATGTTTGTGGATGTGGTGCCAATCAAGCGGGGCTGCTTTGTCCTGGAGGGTATCGAGGTTCTTGAGTGTTGTGGGAGCTGCACTCATCCAGGCAAGTGGGGAATATTCCATCACACTCCTGACTTGTGCCTTGTAGATGGTGGACAGGTGAAGGGGGGGTGGTGGCCTAGTGGTATTGTCTCTAGGCTAAAAATCCAGAAACCTGAAGTAATGCTCTGGGGACCTGAGTTCAAATCCCACCACAGCAGAGGGGGGAACTTCAAGAAAAAAATAAATCCAGAATTAAAAGTCTGATGATGATTGTGGTAAATACCCATCTGGCTCACTAATATCCTTTAGGAGACAAGACAATCAGCTGTATCAAACGGCTTCAAAAAAGGAAAGAAACTGGACAGGCCTCCTGGCAAACACAGCACTGTCAACCCTGCAAATTCCTCCTTACTAATGCATGGGGACTTGGGCCAAAATTGGGAGAGCTGTCTCACAGACCAGTCATCCTCAAGGAATCATCCCTTACAGATAATGTCCCTGACACCACCATCACCATCCCTGGGTATGTCCTGTCCCACCGGCAGGACACACCCAGCAGAGGGGGCAGCACAGTGGGATACAGTCAGGAGGGAGTTACTCTGGGATCCTCAACATTGACTCTGGACCCCGTGAAGTCTCAGCATCAGGTCAAACATGGGCAAGTAAACCGCCTGTTGAATCAGTGCCTCCTCCATGTTGAACACTACTTGGAGGAAGCACTGAGGGTGGTAAGGGTGCAGAATATACTCTGGGTGGGGGACTTCAATGTCCATCACCAAGACTGGCTCTGTAGCACCACTGCTGGCTGAGTCCTAAATGTCATAACTGCTACACTGGGTCTGCAAGGGACTGATCCTTTGGCAAAGCAGCACTCCCTCAGCACTGACCCTCTGACAGTGCAGCACTCCCTCAGCACTGACCCACTGACAACCAGACAAGCATTTTAGGGAGAAGGGAATCAAGCGTTACTATGATAGATTTAGATGAGGAAAAAATCGGATGAGGTTTGAGTGGATCATAACAATTAGGGATGGACAATAAGTTGTGGCCTAGCCAGTGATGTCCACATCCCATTAATGAGTTTTAAAAAAATAACCGGCATGGACTGGATGGGCTGAATGGCCTGTTTCTGTGACATATATCCGATGTGATCCTATGCGTAAGTTTGCAGGGAACAATGATTTTCAACTTGAATAAGTCGAGAGGAGAGTTACATATCCTGCTTCTAGCTCATGTTGCTCACTGGAGTAAGCATTGTACATCTGTTTGTATCTGCTGTTTGGAGTTGACCCATTCGATGAACCAAGTTAATAACATCTTGTAACATTGGTCTATTGCAAATATCATTTTCTTTGCCACTGTTTCTCGGTCTTGCATTCTTCATCTGCTTCTGAAGCTGCAAAATTTCTCTCGCTCTGTCCCCTCCCTACACTGCCCCCTTGCCCTCTCCCTCTCTCCTCCTCCTGCACCTCCCCATTGCCCCCAGCTCCTGCTCAGTCTTGTAGCTGTCTGCCTTCTGTAGCTGTTTGTACTGTATTGGTACCTTTATTAACGTGGGCTATTCACTGCAGTGAGCTCCCTCATCAAATCTGAGATTCCAAATTCTCTCGCTGAGAAATTAAACCTGTTCAGAAATGTTTGAGTGTCAAAATTAATCATTTTTGCAAAACGTTGGCAGGATGTGAGGGAGTAGGTGGGCGGACACGTGTACTGAGTGAGGCTGTCACCTTTAACCAGTACACGGACCACTGCTCACTCTCCCCCTTTAATATGCCCAAATGCCATCAACCTCCCAAACCCTCTGGATCATCGCTCCTTCAATTGCTTCCCCTCACATCCTTCCACACTCCACTCCTGCCCCTCACATCCTTCCACACTCCACTCCTGCCCCTCACATCCTTCCACACTCCACTCCTGCCCCTCACATCCTTCCACACTCCACTCCTGCCCCTCACATCCTTCCACACTCCACTCCTGCCCCTCACATCCTTCCACACTCCACTCCTGCCCCTCACATCCTTCCACACTCCACTCCTGCCCCTCACATCCTTCCACACTCCACTCCTGCCCCTCACATCCTTCCACACTCCACTCCTGCCCCTCACATCCTTCCACACTCCACTCCTGCCCCTCCCAAGGAGAGGCTTCCATAGCCACTGACACCCTCCCAAGAGCCAATGTTTACAGCTGAGGTGACAGAGAGAAAAAAATGCATCTCTCTCATTCCCCCACACCCTCAGGATATCCCAAAGCACTTTACAGCCAATCAAATACATTTGAAATGTAGCTACTGTTGTAATGTGGCAATTTGGTGCATAGCAAGATCCCACGATCAGCATCATGATATTGATCAGATAATCTGCTTTAGTGATGTGAATAGCAGGACAAAATATTGGTCACAACATTGGGGAAAATTCCCTCGTCTTCAAAATAGTGCCATGGAATTTTTTACAGCATCAAAAACAGGAGCTTGTATTTATAAAGCATCTTTATTGGGATAAAACATCCCAAAACATCACAGGATTGTGAACAAGCTAACCCTGAGTCACTACAGGGGAGATTAGAAAAGAAGCCCAGAATATTGATCAAAGAGCCACGTTTTAAGGGGGAGAGAGAGGGAGAGGTTTAGGGAGAGAGAGAGGTGGAGGGGTTTAGGGAGGAGCGAGGGAGAGGTTTAGGGAGAGAGAGAGGTGGAGAGGTTTACGGAGGAGCGAGGGAGAGGTTTAGGGAGAGAGAGAGGTGGAGGGGTTTAGGGAGGAGAGAGAGAGAGGTGGAGGGGTTTAGGGAGGAGGGAGGGAGGGGTGGAGGGGTTTAGGGAGGAGACAGAGAGAGGTGGAGGGGTTTAGGGAGGAGAGAGGGAGAGGTGTAGGGAGAGAGAGAGGTGGAGAGGTTTAGGGAGGAGAGAGAGAGAGGTGGAGGGGTTTAGGAAGGGGGGAAGGAGGGGTGGAGGGGTTTAGGGAGGAGACAGAGAGAGGTGGAGGGGTTTAGGGAGGAGGGAGGGAGGGGTGGAGGGGTTTAGGGAGGAGACAGAGAGGTGGAGGGGTTTAGGGAGGAGGGAGGGAGGGGTGGAGGGGTTTAGGGAGGAGGGAGGGAGGGGTGCAGGGGTTTAGGGAGGGGGGAGGGAGAGGTGGAGGGGTTTAGGGAGGAGAGAGAGAGGTGGAGGGGTTTAGGGAGGAGGGAGGGAGGGGTGGAGGGGTTTAGGGAGGAGACAGAGAGAGGTGGAGGGGTTTAGGGAGGAGGGAGGGAGAGGTGTAGGGAGAGAGAGAGGTGGAGAGGTTTAGGGAGGAGAGAGAGAGAGGTGGAGGGGTTTAGGGAGGAGACAGAGAGAGGTGGAGGGGTTTAGGGAGGAGACAGAGAGAGGTGGAGGGGTTTAGGAAGGGGGGAAGGAGGGGTGGAGGGGTTTAGGGAGGAGACAGAGAGAGGTGGAGGGGTTTAGGGAGGAGGGAGGGAGGGGTGGAGGGGTTTAGGGAGGAGACAGAGAGGTGGAGGGGTTTAGGGAGGAGGGAGGGAGGGGTGGAGGGGTTTAGGGAGGAGGGAGGGAGGGGTGCAGGGGTTTAGGGAGGGGGGAGGGAGAGGTGGAGGGGTTTAGGGAGGAGAGAGAGAGGTGGAGGGGTTTAGGGAGGAGGGAGGGAGGGGTGGAGGGGTTTAGGGAGGAGAGAGAGAGGTGGAGGGGTTTAGGGAGGAGGGAGGGAGGGGTGGAGGGGTTTAGGGAGGGGGGAGGGAGAGGTGGAGGGGTTTAGGGAGGAGACAGAGAGAGGTGGAGGGGTTTAGGGAGGGGGGAAGGAGAGGTGGAGGGGTTTAGGGAGGAGGGAAGGAGGGGTGGAGGGGTTTAGGGAGGAGAGAGGGAGAGTTGGAGGGGTTTAGGGAGGAGGGAGGGAGTGGTGGAGGGGTTTAGGGAGGAGGGAGGGAGGGGTTGAGGGGTTTAGGGAGGAGGGAGGGAGGGGTGGAGGGGTTTAGGGAGGAGACAGAGAGAGGTGGAGGGGTTTAGGGAGGAGACAGAGAGAGGTGGAGGGTTTTAGGGCGGAGGGAGGGAGGGGTGGAGGGGTTTAGGTAGGAGACAGAGAGGTGTAGGGAGAGATTTCTAGAGCACGGGGCCCACTCAGCTGAAGTGATTAAAATCAGGGATGTGCAAGAGGCCAGTATGAGATCAGTATTAATCAGTATTAATCAGTATGAATCAGTATTAGATCAGTATTAGATCAGTTTTAGATCAGTATGAATCAGTATTAATCAGTATTAATCAGTATGAATCAGTATTAGATCAGTATGAATCAGTATTAATCAGTATTAATCAGTATTAGATCAGTATTAGATCAGTATTAATCAGTATGAATCAGTATGAATCAGTATGAATCAGTATTAGATCAGTATGAATCAGTATGAATCAGTATTAGATCAGTATGAATCAGTATGAATCAGTATGAATCAGTATTAATCAGTATTAGATCAGTATGAATCAGTTTGAATCAGTATGAATCAGTATTAGATCAGTATGAATCAGTATGAATCAGTATGAATCAGTATTAGATCAGTATGAATCAGTATGAATCAGTATGAATCAGTATTAGATCAGTATTAATTAGTATGAATCAGTATGAATCAGTATGAATCAGTATGAATCAGTATTAGATCAGTATTAATCAGTATGAATCAGTATGAAAAAGTATGAATCAGTATGAATCAGTATTAGATCAGTATTAATCAGTATGAATCAGTATGAATCAGTATTAGATCAGTATGAATCAGTATGAATCAGTATTAGATCAGTATGAATCAGTATGAATCAGTATGAATCAGTATTAGATCAGTATTAATCAGTATGAATCAGTATGAATCAGTATGAATCAGTATTAGATCAGTATGAATCAGTATGAATCAGTATTAGATCAGTATGAATCAGTATGAATCAGTATTAGATCAGTATGAATCAGTATGAATCAGTATGAATCAGTATTAGATCAGTATGAATCAGTATGAATCAGTATGAGATCAGAGCACGTATTGCGGAGAGCTGTGGAATGGGGGAGATTACAGAGACAGGGAGGGGCAAGGCCAGGAGGGATTTTTAAACAAGGATGAGAATTTTAAAATCAAGACATTACTGAAGTGGGAGCCAATGTAGGTCAGCGAGCACGGGGGTGAAGGGGGTGATGGGGGTGATGGGGGTGAAGGGGGTGAAGGGGGTGATGGGGGTCACGGGGGTGAAGGGGGTGAAGGGGGTGACGGGGGTGATGGGGGTCACGGGGGTGAAGGGGGTGATGGGGGTGAAGGGGGTGATGGGGGTCACGGGGTGAAGGGGGTGATGGGGGTGAAGGGGGTGACGGGGTGAAGGGGGTGATGGGGGTGATGAGGGTGAAGGGGGTGACGGGGGTGAAGGGGGTGATGGGGTGAAGGGGGTGATGGGGGTGATGGGGGTGAAGGGGATGATGGGGGTGATGGGGTGAAGGGGGTGAAGGGGGTGAAGGGGTGATGGGCGTCATGGGGGTGAATGGGGTGAAGGGGGTGATGGGGGTGATGGGGGTCACGGGGGTGACGGGGGTGAAGGGGGTGATGGGGGTCACGGGGGTGATGGGGGTGAAGGGGGTGAAGGGGGTGATGGGGGTCACGGGGGTGATGGGGGTGAAGGGGGTGAAGGGGGTGATGGGGGTGAAGGGGGTGAAGGGGGTGATGGGGGTCACGGGGGTGATGGGGGTGAAGGGGGTGATAGGGGTGACGGGGGTGAAGGGGGTGATGGGGGTGAAGGGGGTGATGGGGGTCACGGGGGTGATGGGGGTGAAGGGGGTGATGGGCGTCACGGGGGTGAAGGGGGTGAAGGGAGTGATGGGGGTGAAGGGGGTGATGGGGTGAAGGGGGTGATGGGCGTCACGGGGGTGACGTGGGTGACGGGGGTGAAGGGGGTGATGGGGGTCACGGGGGTGAAGGGGGTGAAGGGGGTGATGGGGGTCACGGGGGTGAAGGGGGTGAAGGGGTGATGGGGTGAAGGGGGTGATGGGGGTGAAGGGGCTGATGGGGGTCACGGGGGTGACGGGGGTGATGGGGGTGAAGGGGGTGATGGGGGTCATGGGGGTGAAGGCGGTGAAGGGGGTGATGGGGGTGAAGGGGTGAAGGGGGTGATGGGGTCACGGGGGTGACGGGGGTGATGGGGGTGAAGGGGGTGAAGGGGGTGATGGGGGTCACGGGGGTGATGGGGGTGAAGGGGGTGAAGGGGGTGATGGGGGTCACGGGGGTGACGGGGGTGATGGGGTGAAGGGGGTGATGGGGGTCACGGGGGTGATGGGGGTGAAGGGGGTGATGGGGGTCACGGGGGTGACGGGGTGAAGGGGGTGATGGGGGTGATGGGGGTGAAGGGGTGATGGGGGTGAAGGGGGTGATGGGGGTGAAGGGGGTGATGGGGGTCACGGGGGTGATGGGGAACAGAGTTTGCTGTCAAGTTACGACAAGGGCAGCAGAGTTTTGATGGCCTCAACTTTACAAATGGTAGAATGTGAGAGCTGACCAGGAGAGCACTGGAATAGGCACACATGGTAATATCAGTTAGGAGCAGGAGGCCACTCAGCCCCTCGAAACTGTTCCACCATTCAATAAGGTCATGGCTGATCTGATTGTAACCTCAACCCCGCATTCCCGCCTACCCCTGGTAACCTTTCACCCCCTTGTTAATCAAGAATCTACCTAGCTCTGCCCTAAAATATTCAAAGTCTCTGCTTCCACCGCCTTTTGAGGAAGAAAGTTGCAAAGACTCACAACCCTCTGAGAGAAAAAAATTTCTCCTCATCTCTGTCTTAAATGGGCAACTCCTTATTTTTAAACAGTGAGCCCTGGTTCTAGATTCTCCCACAAGAGGAAACATCCTCTCCACATCCACCCTGTCAAGACCCCTCAGGATCTTAAAGGTTCCAATCAAGTCACCTCTTACTCTTCTAAACTCCAGCAGATACAAGCCTAGTCTGTCCAACCTTTCCTCATAAGACAGCCCATCCATTCCAGGTATTAGTCTGGTAAACCTTCTCTGAGCTGCTTTCAACACATTTATATCCTTCCTTAAATAAGGAGACCAGGGCTGGGACTTATGGTGCATGAGTGGACAATATGGTGCGATAGGCTCCATGTTGGCATGAAACCAGTTTGCAATTGTCTGCTCAACCTGCCAATGGTGGGCCACATTCTCCTCCATCAGACATCGGGAACCTCATTGTAATACATCAGCAAATCATCATTAGGCCTGCCCACTGGAATTATCCCCCCCCGCCCCACCCCTGCTGGATTGTCCATTCACATCGGTGGGAAAACATGCTGATGTAGAACACGGCTTGACAAGTGTGACATGCAGAAGTCGGGACTTACCACCAGGGCCTTGCTCACATCATGGACATCCGAGAAGCAGAGGATGCTGGAGCCCGACACCAATGACACACTGGAGGAATGTCCATGGAATTCTGGGTGGATTCTCATAGACATGGCTTTGCTGCAAAGCAGCACGGGGGAATTGGATTGTCACCGCTGAGGGTCTGCTCACATCGGATGATGGTCGAGGGGGTGGAGAGGAAAGTTCAGCTGTGTTTGGGAAAGGAAGAACTGAGATGTGTGCACACCGCTGGACTTGAAATATGGTGCCTGATGTGCTGAAGCAGCGAGATGAGGAGGTGAGTAAGACTCTGCCCGCCATAGAAACACTGTGTTTCCCGGGAATGCATAAGTAACTGTGGCGGGCTCGGGACTATGCAGTACAAAAACCCACCATTGCGGCCGGCAGGTAAAGTCCTACACTTCCGCTACCTCATTTAGTACAAATCAGGGATGATTCCAGGCCAGTATTGTACATCATGCTCTAGTTGTGGTCTCACCAGTGCCCTGTGCAACTGAAGCATAACCTCCCTACTTTTATAATCGATTCTCTTCGCAATAAATAATAACATTCTATTAGCTTTCCTAATTACTTGCTGTACCTGCGGACTAACCTTTTGTGATTCATGCACCAGAACACCCAGATCCCTCTGAATCTCAGAGCTCTGTAATCTCTCACCATTTAGACAATATGCTTCTCTTTTAATCTTCCTGCCAAGATGGACAACTTCACATTTTCATACATTATATTCCATTTGCCAGACCTTTACCCACTCACTTAACTTATCTGTGTCACTTTGTAGCTTCCTTACATCCTCTTCACAAATACTTTCCTACCTAGCTTTGTGTCATCAGTAAACTTAGCCACCATACCATTGGCCCCTTCATCTGAGTCATTTATATAAATTGTAAAAAGTTGAGGTCCCAGCACTGACCTCTGTGACACACCACTCATCACACCTGCCCACCAGAAATGACCCATTTATACCAACTCTCTGCTTCCTGTTAGCTAACCGATCTTCTATCCATGCCAATATGTTACCCCCTACACCATGTGCTTTCATATTCTGCAATAACCTTTGATGTTGCACTTTATCAAATGCCTTCTGGAAATCTCAGTACAGTACATCCACTGGTTCCCCTTTATCCACAGCACATGTTACTCCTTCAAAGAACTCCAATAAATCGCTTAAAAATGATTTCCCCTTTACAAAACATATTGACTCTGCCTGATTGCCTTGGATTTTTCTAAGTGCCTTGCTATAACATCTTTAATAATAGCTTCTAACATTTTCCCTATGACAGCTGTTAAGCTAACTGGCCTGTAGTTTCCTGCTTTCTGTCTCCCTCACTTTTTGAATAAAGAGGTTATATTTGCTATTTTCCAATCCAATGAAACCTCCCCTGAACCTAGACAATTTTGAAAAATTAAAACTAGTGCATCAACTATCTCACTAGCCACTTTCTTCAAGACCTTAGGGTGAAGTCCATCCGGACGTGGGGACTTGTCAGCCCGCAGCTCCAACAATTTGCTCAATACCACTTTCCTAGTGATTGTAAGTTTCCTGAGTTCTTCCCTCCCTTCCAGTTCCTGTTTTGCAGCTATTTCCGGGATGTTACCCAAATCCTCTAAAGTGAAGACCGAAGGAAAATATCTGTTTAATTCATCCATCACCTCCCCACTTTCCATTATCAATTCCCCGGGCGCACTTTCTATTAGACTAAAGCTCACTTTGTTAACTCTTTTCTTATTTAAATATCTATAGAAACACTTACTATCTGTCTTTATGTTTCTAGTTAGTTTTCTCTCATACTCTAATTTTTCCCTCCTTATTAATCTTTTTGTCATTCTTTGCTGTTCTTTATATTCTGTCCAATCTTCTGACCTACCACCCGTCTCTGCGTAATTATATGCTTTTTCTTTAAGTTTGATACCTTTTTTACTTAACCATGGATGGTGGGTTCTCCCCTTGGAATTTTTTTTTCTCATTGCAGTGTATCTATTCTGTGTATTCTGAAACATCCCTTTAAATGTCTGCTACTGCACCTCCGAGGACCTATCCCTTAACCTTGTTTGCCAATTCACTTTAGCTGGCTCTGCTTTCATGCCCTCATAATTGCCCTTATTTAAGTTTAAAATGCTAGTCTAAGATGTATTTGTCTCTCCCTCAAACTGAATGTAAAATTCAATCATATTATGATCACTACTACCCAGGGGTGCCTTCACTATGAGGTAATTAATTAATCCAATCTTGTTGCTCAATACCAGGTCTAACATGACCTGCTCTCTGGTTGACTCCAGAGCACATTGTTCTAAGAAACTATCCTGAAAACATTCTATGAACTCCTCATCTAGGCTATCTTTGCACATCTGATTTTTCCAGTCTATAGGTAGGTTAAAATCCCCCATGATTATTGCTGTACCTTTTTAGCAAGCTCTCATTATCACTTCTTTTATACTTTGTCCTACTGTGCAGTCACAATTAGGGGGCTTGTACACCACTCCCACCAGTGACTTCTTGCCTTTATCATTCCTCATCTCAACCCAAACCGCTTCGACATCCTAGTTTCCTAAACTTTGGCCATCACTTGCTAATGTGCTAATACCATCATTAATTAACAGAGCCACCATTCCATCTTTTCCTAACTTCCTGTCCTTCCTAAATGTCACATACCCTTCAATATTCAGGTCCCAATCTGTGCCATCCTGTAGTCATGTCTCTGTAATGGCTATCAGATCGTACTTATTTATTTCTATTTGGTTATCAGTTCATCTGTTTTGTTTTGAGCCTGTTTTGTTGTGCAAAGTTACAGGTATAAGACAGGGGAGTGGAACTAGGTGGAATATCCTTTCAGGGAGTCAGTGCAGACTAGATGAGCCGAATGGCCTCCTTCTGCACTGTATAGATTCTGTGATACTGTGAATGCTACATGCGTTTAGATAAAGAGCCTTTAGATTTGTCCTTTTGTTATTTTTGTAGCGTCTAGCCTTATCTGGTGATTTACTGTTACATTTGTTCTCTCTGTCCCTTCTTGTGACATTCTGTTCTACATTTCCCATCTTAATACCTTTCTCTCTTACCTTGTCTCTGCTCTTTGGTTTAACACATCTCCCCAAATGTGTTCCCTTACCCCCACTATTCAGTTTAAAACCCCCTCCACTTCCCTAATTAGGCAGCTCACAAGGACACCTGTCCCAGGAACGCTCCAGCCCCGACTTTCCCCAGTACTGGTATCAGTGCCCCACAAACCGGAACCCACTTCTCCCACACCAGTCTTCGAGTCACATGTTCATCTTCTAATCTTATTTGCTCTATGCCAATTTGCACATGGCTCAGGTAATAATCCAGAAATTATTAGCTTTGAAGTTCTGCTTCTTAATTTGGTGCCCAGCATGTCATACTGACTATGCAGGTAAAGTCTGGTTTAGACATGGATGAGGGTTTCAGCAATGGATGAGCTGAAGCAGGAGCAGGGGTGCATGTAGGTTTTCTTGGTGAGGATAAGTAATTGGAAGCTTATCCCAGGGTCAAATAGAATGCCAAGGTTCAGACTCATACAGTTGCCATGGAGAGGGATAGAGTGAGAGACTATAGGAAATGGAGTTTGTTGCAAGGACTGAAGAAAATAGCTTTGAGAGGAGAGATAGGGTCTCCATTTTAAAATGTCATTCAAAATGTGGCATCTCCAACAGTGCAGCATTCCTTCAGCACCAGAGTGTCAGCCTAGTTTATGGGGCTCAAATCTCTGGAGCAGGATTTGAACATCCAACTGCCAACTGAGAGATGAAGGTCCTCCAGCTGGTACTCAGACAGGGAAGAGGAAATAATGCAGAGGTGAGCTAGAGATATGTTGGGAGATGGGGGATGTCATGGTCTCTGACAGTCTGCTGCTACCGTATATGTTGAAGGTCCCAATGTGGATCTCGAGGGAGCTGTCTCTGTGCTATCGATGCTGAGTAAGATATTGAGACTGAAGACGGTTCTGGTCGAACACAATTACATGAAGTTTATTATAACAACAACTATATACAGCTCCGCACAGGCTGTGATCTAGCCTGGGTCCCAGCAGTTACATAGGCTGATTACTTGACTATAAGCCTGAATCATAAGGTATACACAAAATCTTCAGGGTCACAGACAGTAATGAACACCTACAGTAGAGATAACAGGCAATAATAAACATCTAACATGGAGGCTGTACCTTTTATCCTCCAGCCTTACACATGGCGATATCATAGTGATGTCACTATGCAGCTTCTTAAAGGTACATCTCATTGTCTGCATTGACATGCTTACAATGTCACAACGTCCCCCTTTTTCTTTTTGATAAAAAGTAAAACTGTGAAAACATTCATAACAGTGAACATCAGGCAATACAAGGTTGAGTCATGGTATAGAGTCTTTATGCGTGAAGGTGATGTTTTGCTGGGTGTATGTCATGACTATATCATTTCTCATGTAGTTTTCAGTGTGGTGTGCTGTGTCCTGTGGCTGTGTATTCACAGCTTGTGTTTCCTGGTTGTTCATTGAGGGATCATCTTGTCTTGCAGTGTTGGTACTAATGTGGTCCTCTGTGACTGAAATAACACTCTCTGTGTCTGAGTCACCGTCAGTCTGATCTGTCTGTAGTTCAACATGCGATGCAATGGTTCCTTCTGAGGATCTGTCCGTTTGGCACCTCAGCCTCGTATGAATGTGGCTGTGTGCACTGTGACGGTACCTTCCCATGTTCCCATGTGGCTGTGTGCACTGTGACGGTACCTTCCCATGTTCCCATGTGGCTGTGTGCACTGTGACAGTACCTTCCCATGTTCCCATGTGGCTGTGTGCACTGTGACAGTACCTTCCCATGTTCCCATGTGGCTGTGTGCACTGTGACGGTACCTTCCCATGTTCCCATGTGGCTGTGTGCACTGTGACAGTACCTTCCCATGTGGCTGTGTGCACTGTGACGGTACCTTCCCATGTGGCTGTGTGCACTGTGACGGTACCTTCCCATGTGGCTGTGTGCACTGTGACGGTACCTTCCCATGTGGCTGTGTGCACTGTGACGGTACCTTCCCATGTGGCTGTGTGCACTGTGACGGTACCTTCCCATGTGGCTGTGTGCACTGTGACGGTACCTTCCCATGTGGCTGTGTGCACTGTGACGGTACCTTCCCATGTGGCTGTGTGCACTGTGACGGTACCTTCCCAAGTGGCTGTGTGCACTGTGACGGTACCTTCCCATGTGGCTGTGTGCACTGTGACGGTACCTTCCCATGTGGCTGTGTGCACTGTGACGGTACCTTCCCATGTGGCTGTGTGCACTGTGACGGTACCTTCCCATGTGGCTGTGTGCACTGTGACGGTACCTTCCCAAGTGGCTGTGTGCACTGTGACGGTACCTTCCCATGTGGCTGTGTGCACTGTGGCGGTACCTTCCCATGTTCCCATGTGGCTGTGTGCACTGTGACGGTACCTTCCCATGTGGCTGTGTGCACTGTGACGGTACCTTCCCATGTGGCTGTGTGCACTGTGACGGTACCTTCCCATGTGGCTGTGTGCACTGTGACGGTACCTTCCCATGTGGCTGTGTGCACTGTGACGGTACCTTCCCATGTGGCTGTGTGCACTGTGACGGTACCTTCCCATGTGGCTGTGTGCACTGTGACGGTACCTTCCCATGTGGCTGTGTGCACTGTGACGGTACCTTCCCAAGTGGCTGTGTGCACTGTGACGGTACCTTCCCATGTGGCTGTGTGCACTGTGGCGGTACCTTCCCATGTTCCCATGTGGCTGTGTGCACTGTGACGGTACCTTCCCATGTGGCTGTGTGCACTGTGACGGTACCTTCCCATGTGGCTGTGTGCACTGTGACGGTACCTTCCCATGTGGCTGTGTGCACTGTGACGGTACCTTCCCATGTGGCTGTGTGCACTGTGACGGTACCTTCCTATGTCCCCATGTCTGTGTGGGCTGATCCGGTATGCAAACACTTTGACCTACATTCAACTGTGGTAACCATTTAGCTCTCTGATTGTGCTGCAGGGATATCCTCTCTCTCTGTTCTAATGGAATATCATGAGCTTCCATCAGGATGGGGAGTAGATGGGATGGGAGAGGGGTGTGCACTTGCCTCCCAAAAATCAAATTGGCAGGTGAGGCACGAAGATTAAGCACAGCGATTTGAGAACCCCGCTGGCTTGTCTCACCCTCTGGAAATGTTGCTTTAACCATCCTGATGTTCCACTAACCCGTTGGACTGAGGGGACCGTGGGGAAGATGTCACGTGTTTCACACCCCATTTTTTGCAGATACCCTGGAAGGGCTGTCCTGTATATTGGCGACCGTTGTCTGAGTCAATGGTTTCAGGCACACTGAACATGCTGAAAATCGCAGTGAGTGTGTCAACAACTGTAAAGCTGGTCGTGTCCTTGATCAGGTGGACAAAAGGGAATTTGGTAAAATAGTCCCTCACCAAGATGAAATCTTCGCTGTCTAGATGGAATAAATCAGTGGAGTAGATCAGGGTCAGAGGAGATTTCATGTGGTAACAATGGTTCCCTTCCTGCTGTGGTTGGTGCATCTCTGACAGGCAAAGACATGTCTGTGTTAATCTGCCAACATTCTTGTTAATACCTGGCCAATAGACCAATTCTCTGGCAAGGCGTTTTGTTCATTTTGCGCCCAAGTGTCTGACATGTCGGTGACTTAACGTGGTTTGGCACATTGCCCAAGGTGTGAGAAATTGTTGCCTTTGGATGTGCTGCTTCTAGAGATGCCCAGTTCACCACTGCAGTGCCAAAATGTTCGGATACTTTTCCGAACATCCTTGATGTGATCAGGCCACCCTGCAATAATGACTCGCTTCAGCTGCAGAAGCTGTGGGTCTGCTTGGATGGCCTGTTGTATCATTTCAGCCTGACCTTCCCAAAATGGGCTGAGCAAGCTGGATAAAAACAAAAAAACTGCGGATGCTGGAAATCCAAAACAAAAACAGAATTACCTGGAAAAACTCAGCAGGTCTGGCAGCATCAGCGGAGAAGAAAAGAGTTGACGTTTCGAGTCCTCACGACCCTTCGACAGAACTTGAGTTCGAGTCCAGGAAAGAGCTGAAATATAAGCTGGTTTAAGGTGTGTGTGTGGGGAGTGGAGAGATAGAGAGACAGAGAGGTGGAGGTGGGGAGTGTGGTTGTAGGGACAAACAAGCAGTGATAGAAGCAGATCATCAAAAGATGTCAACGACAATAGTACAATAGAACACATAGGTGTTAAAGTTAAAGTTGGTGATATTATCTAAACGAATGTGCTAATTAAGAATGGATGGTAGGGCACTCAAGGTATAGCTAATTCAACAACTTTAGGTCGTGAGCTCCCTCCCCCATCCCCACCCCCTTTCCGTTTCCCCCTTCCTTTTTTTTTCCAATAAATTATAAAGATTTTCCTTTTCCCACCTATTTCCATTATAAAAAAAAACCCACTAGAGCTATACCTTGAGTGCCCTACCATCCATTCTTAATTAGCACATTCGTTTAGATAATATCACCAACTTTAACTTTAACACCTATGTGTTCTATTGTACTATTGTTGTTGACACCTTTTGATGATCTGCTTCTATCACTGCTTGTTTGTCCCTACAACCACACCAACCCCCCCCCTCCACCTCTCTGTCTCTCTATCTCTCCGCCCCCCCACACACACACCTTAAACCAGCTTATATTTCAGCTCTTTCCTGGACTCGAACGCAAGTTCTGTCGAAGGGTCATGAGGACTCGAAACGTCAACTCTTTTCTTCTCCGCCGATACTGCCAGACCTGCTGAGTTTTTCCAGGTAATTCTGTTTTTGTTTTGAGCAAGCTGGAGATTGTCTTCCACCTCGTATTCCATATTGTCCACGTGGAGGACTAGAGGCACATTGCTGTTGTTGTTTCGGCTGAGTAACCAACTCCAAGTGTCAGAGGTTACCTGTGTGTCTCTTATGGAATCAATGCCTCCTTTGGTGTTTTCCTGGTTTAATGGTGGTCGTGGCCTCTCCCATGTCATGCATAGTAACCACGTACACCCCACTGCTCACTGACAAACCAATGATTGCCGGGCCACTGGTTTCCACAACATCAAAAATCTCCGGTGTCCACCTGGATCTTCTGTATTGGTGCTGTATTGTGATGGGGCTGATGTATGGGGCGTCAGGCCCATTGGGGGTGGTAAGCCTGTCAGATGTTGACTGGACTGTGTTGTGCTATTGTCCCATGCATGTGGTGTTGAGAAGTACAATGCTAAGATGTCAGCACTTGCACCAGTATCGATTTTCACACGTATGGTTTAATGTCCATAGTGTTGTGGATAATTAATGTTTACAGTTTACAGTACAGAAATACTTCAGCTGATCTGACTGTCCACATGATGAGTGAGGTTGACAATATGTACAGTTTGGCTTGGATCTGTACACTGTGGTGTAGTGTGGGTGTCTGTCAATTCATTAACCTGTTTACGTTTTGTGAGGTTAACCCTGAAGCTGTCTCCAGTGTTGGGTTGTTGTGAAATCCCTTCCTTGTTGTGAGTTTTATACTTTGGACATGTGATTTTTGTTGCATTTGGGACACATTTTCCCCCAATACCTCTGGTGAGGCACATGTTGCAGTTATTGAAAAGTGCTGGACATTGTGTGGTTGTGTGTGTAAGACCACACTGCATTGTAGGTTTTAGGTGCCTTTGATGTTTTTATTACTGCGGTAATGGTAGATTTGTGATCGAGAGCTTGATTCTTTTTTAATTGGCTAGTTCACCAGCCACTAATGCTTCAAATTTTCTATCATGGTCTATTAGTGCATCTAATGAGTAATCTTTGGCTATGTTATGCTTCAGTTATACAGGGCATTGGTGAGACCGCACCTCGAATACTGTGTGCAGTTTGGTCTCCTTATTTAAGGAAGGATGTAAATACATTGGAGACGGTTCATAGGAGGTTTACTAGATTGATACCTGGAATGAGTGGGTTGTCTTATGAGGAAAGGTTGGACAGACTGGGCTTGTTTCCATCGGAGTTTAGAAGAGTGAGGGGTGATTTGATTGAAGTTATACAAGATCCTGAGCGGCCTTGACAAGGTGGATGTGGAAAGGATGTTTCCTCATGTGGGTGAGTCCAGAACTAGGGGGCACTGTTTTAAAATTAGGGGTCACCCTTTAAGGACAGAGATATGGAGAATTTTTTTCTCTCAGAGGATTTTGGGTCTTTGGAACTCTCGGCCTCAGAAGGTGGTGGAGGCGGGGGTCATTGAATATTTTTAAGGCGGAGGTAGATAGATTTTTGTTAGACAAGGGAATCAAAGGTTATTGGGGGTAGATGGGAATGTGGAAATTGAAACACAAACAGATCAGCCATGAACTTATTGACTGGCGGAGCAGGCTCGAGGGGCTGAATGGTCTACTCCTGTTCCTATTTCTTAAGTTATGAAATCTTATGTAATTGTCTGGTAGCACTTTCCTGAAAGACTTGATGGGCGTTGAAGCGATGATAAGCTCCATCAATGTCTCCGCAAGGACATAGGCATTGAAGTTCATGTGGCTGCATTGCGCTGGCACCTGTTTATAAAATGGTCCATGCTTCCAATTGGCTGTTGTCAGTACAACATGAACTCTAGCCTGTGGATTCTAAAGTGAACATGAACCTTTAGTTGATTTTTGATGAGCCGGAAGATTTTATCGGGGTCCTTTTGGTCTTTATCAGATAGACCTGATGAGTTTACACACATTAGCCCCTCATTGTTAAGAGTAATTGATAATCTAGCTGCCTTTTTCTCCTATTCCTGTACCTGCTGGTGATCAAGATGTAAGCGTATCTTCTGTCTAAATACTTGAAATTCTGCAAGATCTCCTGCTTGCCAGTTCATAGCCAAGTTTCTATTTGCCACTGTGATGTTGTTGGTCATTGGCTGCCATGGGTGCTACACAAATGTAGTTGCTAAGTGCTGTGTCTCTGGATGAGAATTTGCACTTGCTGCCTCTCTGTTGTCCCTGTGCTGTCGGGGAACAGACGCTCTGTCACTGTGGGCTCATGACCGTGTACTTGCTGCCAAAGGAAAATCATGTTCTCCTTTTGCTTGTATACATTAAAGGTAGCACTTTAGATGCTTGGCTTCTTATAGTCTGGCTTGAAATAAGGAGAAAGAATATTAAATTGCAGATCCTGAGATTGCAGAGATTGTGCCCGGCTTGTTCTTTCTGTTGCAGTATTGAACCTGTGCTGTTTTATTCTGCTGGGCCCGATTTGCAGAGTGGGGAAGCTGGTTTTTGTGCCATACCTGAAAAACCAAGTGGAGGAACGGACCTCCTGCTGTGCTCAGCTCTGCTGAGAGCCATTGGAACTTGCCTCTCCCGGCTCTCTCAGCCTGGGGTACATTTGATTTTTTTTCTGAATAGACTTGACGCTCTAGCCTTCATTGTGGGAGTGAGCGGCTTTGAAATAGCTGATCCCAACGGTCAGATAAAATGAAACCTGCTACCCAGATCACTGAGCTTGGAGCGAGGGGCTCGTTCGCTTCTGAACTGAGGTGTTTGTTGGAACGAGTCTCTGTGCCTAGTGTTGGAAGCCAAGTTCTTGTGGTTGAAGGACTGAACAGTTTTTGTTTTGAAATTGAAGCACCTGGACTGAGGTCCCCTGGCCTTTAAATTGCTGAATTTACAGACTGTCCTTCCCTGGAGGAGTCTGGATTGGAACTGGGTAAGTGTTGGTGTCGCTGCTGTAGTAGCCTCTGCCTTGTGCTCTGGGATCCTCTGCTGTGAGATCTTTGACAGTGAGCACTGCTGCCAACCACGTCATGGTCTCTCACCGTCTGCTACCACCATATATGGAAGGTCTTGATATAGATCTCAAAGGATCTGTCTCCATGCTATCTGCACTAAGCAAGACACTGAGACTGACAAGGACTCTGGTCCAACACAAATACAACCAGTGGGATACTTTTAATGAGTAGTCACTGTTGTAATGTAGAAAACACAGCAGCCAATTTGCACACAGCAAGCTCCCACAAACAGCAATGTGATAATGACCAGCTAATCTCTTTTAGTGATGTTGGTAGTTGAAGGATAAATATTGTCCTGGACAAAACTCTTTGACAGCGCACCCACTGACCCCCTGACTCCCTGAGACTGGCTATGAGGGCACAGACAGGAGAGTCATGTGCAGAGCCTCCCTCCACGGAGTGCCTTTACTCTCCAGAGCCACTGAGCTAGCTCCAAGTTCCACCACTTGCTCCTGACAGCTGGACTCTGCAGATTCACAGCCACACCCTGTCTGTCTGAGACAGGCCATTTCCCATAAAGAGCCAGTCTTTCACTGTCCCAAGTGTGCTGGTTCCCTTCCCCCTCCCCATCCCCCCTCCCCCTCCCCCTCCCCCTCACTGAGCTGAGCTGAGCTGAGCTGAGCTGACAATTTGCAGCAATCATTGTTGAATTACTGGCAATTTCCCGCTGTGACCTCGCAGCTCAGCTCATCTGGCAGTGGAGCAGTGAGAGTGAGTGAGTGAGTGAGATGCCATTTCCTACGCTGATAGTCGGGTGAAGATTCACTTGCTGCTCCATCATTTCTGTTTTAGAGAGAACATTACCTTCCAGTGTCCCAGAAAGTCAGAATCCCCCTTCACCCTCACGTACCATATCATTAGAAAAGATAAAAGCCAGCGAGAGAGAGATGGAGGGAAGGGAACAACATTTTTAATAACTTTAATTCCTGACCTGGTGACTGGAATGGATTGCAGTCTAAGAGCTTGGCACAGATAACAATGGTTTCTTCATTTAAATTCAGCTGCTGCAGAAAGCATAGCCTATTATCAAGCAGGCACAGCATTAAGCTGCTATTTTAGAACAAAAGAACAGTTCAGAGCTCCTTTCAAAAAGGAATGTGATCCAGCAGAAAAGGATCCTATTAAGCAAACAGGCACCAATTAAAGTGGGGGTATCATTAACTAATGCAACCAGCAAATGGCACAATGTTGGACCACTCTCAGGACTTTTAAAAGGGAAGTGCAGGAGTTTCTAAAGTACAAGAAGAAACCTTTGCTCTCAGAGAAAGATTACAGAGTGCCTTAGCCAATTCTACAAGCACTGTAACAATCAGCCACCTGCAGTAACTAACTGCATGACTGCACCATTAGATCTGAATGTGTGATGCTGCACAGAGCTAAGGAAGATGCTACAGCCACTCAGAGAGCTGAGCCCAGCCACAGAAAGAAAGAAACACTTGCATTTGTATAGTGCCTTTCACAACCACTAGGCTTCCCAAAGAACGTTCCAGCCAATGAAGTAACTCTTGAAGAGTAGCCACTCAGGCTGTGGGAAATGCAGTTGTTGATTTGCACACAGCTGTTCTCACAAACAGCAGTCGATCAGGATCAGATCATCTGTTTTTTTCCTTATGTTGATTGAGGGATTAAATATTGCCCTCGGGAGACTGGGGAGAGCTCCCCTGCTCTTCACCAACACGAAGCCATGGGCATCTCTTAGACAAACACCAGGCAGAGCAGACAGCTTTAACAATTCATTCTAAAGACATCACCATCCAAAGTGCAGCACTCCCTCAGGACTGGAATGGAGAATCAGCCTGGACTGTTGTGTTCAGGTTATGGAGAGCCACTTGAATCTACAACCTCCTGACAGGCGAGAGTGTTACCAAAGGAACCACAATTGACAAAAGAGGCTAGTGTAGATACCTTGATCACACATCATCTCAAACCTCAACTCCTCCTCTTGCAAATATCACCTCCCCCGACAACTAACAAAACCCAGCTTCTCATCATAACATTAATCATGTTGTTGTTTAATGGGGACAGTGTAGAGGGAGCTTTACTCTATATCTAACCCTGTGCTGTACCTGTCCCGGGAGCGTTTGATGGGGACAGTGTAGAGGGAGATTTACTCTGTATCTAACCCTGTGCTGTATCTGTCCTGGGAGTGTTTGATGGGGACAGTGTAGAGGGAGCTTTACTCTGTATCTAACCCCGTGCTGTACCTGTCCTGGGAGTGTTTGATGGGGACAGTGTAGAGGGAGATTTACTCTGTATCTAACCCCGTGCTGTACCTGTCCTGGGAGTGTTTGATGGGGACAGTGTAGAGGGAGATTTACCCTGTATCTAACCCCGTGCTGTATCTGTCCTGGGAGTGTTTGATGGGGACAGTGTAGAGGGAGATTTACTCTGTATCTAACCCCGTGCTGTACCTGTCCTGGGAGTGTTTGATCGGGACAGTGTAGAGGGATCTTTACTCTGTATCTAACCCCGTGCTGTACCTGTCCTGGGAGTGTTTGATGGGGACAGTGTAGAGGGAGATTTACTCTGTATCTAACTCCGTGCTGTACCTGTCCTGGGAGTGTTTGATGGGGACAGTGTAGAGGGAGATTTACTCTGTATCTAACCCCGTGCTGTACCTGTCCTGGGAGTGTTTGATGGGGACAGTGTAGAGGGAGATTTACCCTGTATCTAACCCCGTGCTGTATCTGTCCTGGGAGTGTTTGATGGGGACAGTGTAGAGGGAGCTTTACTCTGTATCTAACCCTGTGCTCTACCTGTCCTGGGAGTGTTTGATGGGGACAGTGTAGAGGGAGCTTTACTCTGTATCTAACCCCGTGCTGTACCTGTCCCGGGAGCGTTTGATGGGGACAGTGTAGAGGGAGATTTACTCTGTATCTAACCCTGTGCTGTACCTGTCCTGGGAGTGTTTGATGGGGACAGTGTAGAGGGAGATTTACTCTGTATCTAACCCCTAGCTGTACCTGTCCTGGGAGTGTTTGATGGGGACAGTGTAGAGGGAGCTTTACTCTGTATCTAACCCCGTGCTGTACCTGTCCTGGGAGTGTTTGATGGGGACAGTGTAGAGGGAGATTTACTCTGTATCTAACCCCGTGCTGTACCTGTCCTGGGAGTGTTTGATGGGGACAGTGTAGAGGGAGATTTACTCTGTATCTAACCCCGTGCTGTACCTGTCCTGTGAGTGTTTGATGGGGACAGTGTAGAGGGAGATTTACTCTGTATCTAACCCCGTGCTGTACCTGTCCTGGGAGTGTTTGATGGGGACAGTGTAGAGGGAGCTTTACTCTGTATCTAACCCCGTGCTGTACCTGTCCTGGGAGTGTTTGATGGGGACAGTGTAGAGGGAGCTTTACCCTGTGCCTAACCCTGTGCTGTACCTGCCCCGGGCATGTAGGATGGGGACAGTGTAGAGGGAGTGTTCCAGTGTCTCTGGGTCTTCTGTGTAATGTGCCTGCACACTCCTGAAGGACTGAAGCAGTGTGTGAGTGGATGTATTGTTAAGTGACATGAAGCTGTTGCAGATGCAGCAGCGAGAGCCTGGGAAAGCTCTGATATTCAGCGCCTTTTGTGAACTGGGACATAACCTTTGGAACCTTATTTAATTATTGGAATCAATTCCTTAGAAGTTTGGCCTAGGGCCTGATTGTTGGAGATGATCCCAGGCGTGCCAGCACTTCCTCCTGACTGTCTTTCCGAAATAGGATCAACACTTTTATCTCCACCCAACTGGGTCTGAGAGCTTTGAATGAAACACCCCCATTGATTTCTTGGTTTAAGGAGACAGAAGGGAGGCAGCATTGCCAAGTGGTTCAAACCTCACATCTCATTAAAACACTTAAAAGCAAACACCCTTTAAACAGTAATCACAACATGAGTGGGACTAATGCATCTGGGAAGAAGGGAGGTGTCCGGCCAAGAAATCCTTCTGGGATAAGATGGTTTTCTGCAGTAGGGAGATTGGATATAGGATCTTTGGAACAGGAGGAGGCCATTCAGCCCTTCAACCATTCAATAAGATCATGGTCAATGCTCTGTCTAATAATCCTTTGTTGACGTACCTTGTCACTGTGTGGTCCCTTTAGGAGGCTGAACTATGGCTGTGAGTGTATATCTATTTATGTGTCTGTCTGTTTGTCTGTGTGTGTGTGTCTGTGTCTATGCCTGTGCCTGTATGTGTGTGTGTGTATGTGTCTATGTGTGTGTGTGCGCGTGCATGTGCGTGTGTACCTGTGTCTGTGAGTGAGTCTGTCTGTCTGTGTGTTTGTGTGCCTTTATCTGTGTATATGCCTGTATCTGTGTATGTGTCTGTCTGTGTCTGTTGTGCATGTTTGAGTCTTTCTGTGTGTGTATCTGTGTGTGTGTGCGTGTCTTATTCTGTCCTTGTATGTATCTGTCTGGCTGATTGTGTGTGTGTGTGTGTGTCTGCCAGTCTATGTGCTTGTGCGTGTGTGTATGTGTGTGTGTGTCTGTCTGCCTCTCTATGGGCTTGTGTGTATGTGTGTGTGTGTCTGTCTGCCTGTCTATGTGCTTGTGCGTGTGTGTATGTGTGTGTGTGTGTCTGTCTGCCTGTCTCTGTTTTGGAGTTTTTTCTCGGTCAATGCATCTCCTCCCCCTCGGATTCAGTGACTTTTCTTATTTGCCATTCTTTGCCAGTGATGTTATCGAAGCAGTCACTCTCAGGTAGTCTGTTTAACCTTTCACTGTGCTGCTGGAGCATACTCTGGATCACTTCCATTCCGTTATTGATCTTGCTGAGTCAGCTTCCTACTAGTTTAATTGATTAACAAGACGCAGAGCGAAAGTTTTGTTTAGGATTCAGCCAAAGTGTCTGCTCAGCAGTTTTACTGTCGAGATGATACTTGTTCAAGTCTCTCCATAAAACCTTCATCCAGGAGCCCGATATCCAGCGAGTTGCTATTCAGACCGCACATGCCCCTCCTCCTCACTGCAATGATTTCCTACATTAACTCATTCTTACTGTGTGACTGCTCCCCTCCCTCATTCTTCCCTCCCTCATTCTCCCCTCCACAATTCTCCTCTCATTCACTTCAGACATCAATCTCCCCTCCCTCACTCTCCCTCCCTCATTGTCCCCTCCGTCACTCCCTCCCTCTTACTGTCTCCTCCCTTACTCTCACCACCCTCATTCCTACCCCTCACTCTCTCTTCCCTCACTCTCTCCTCCTTCACTCTCTCCCACCGCGCTTTCCTCTCACTCTCCCCTTCCTCATTCTCCCCTCTCACTCATTCTCCCCCCCCAATCTCGCCCTGACTCTCCCCTCCCTCATTCTCTTCTCCACCACTCTCTCCTCCCTCATTCTCCCCTTCCTCATTCTCCTTCCTCACCCTCCCCATCTCGCTCTCCTTTCCCTCACTCCCTCCTCCCCCTAACTCTCTTTCCTTCCTAACTCTCCCCCTCCTTGGGCTCCCCTCTCCTCCCTTCTCCCCCCTCAACCACCCCCCCACTCTCCCTTTCCTTACTCCCCCCTCATTCTCCCTCCTCCATCACACCCCCTCGCTCACTTTCCCCTCACTCACTTTCCTCTCCTTCTGTGTCCCCTCAAGCTGAGTAAAGTATGCTGCAGCATTTGTAATTATTTAAATTATTTTTTAATGAACTTAATGATGACTTAATCTTGGATTGAAAGATGTGGAATTCATATGGGTGGCGGTAAGAAATTACAAGAGGAAGAAGACACCGGTGGGAGGAGTCTCTTGGCCCCCTAACAGTAGCTATACTGTCGGACAGAGAAACAACTGTGCTAAGCTTAAGTAAGGGTAATTACAATGGAATGAGAGCAGAGTTGGCTGGAGTGGACATGGAAAGGAGTTTAGTAAAAAAGGTGGTTGATGAACAGTGGCAGATGTTGAAGACAATAGTTGCTGACTAACATAAGATATATCTCAATGAGGAAGGAGGATTCTAGAAAGGGGATAAATCAACCATGGTTAACCAAAGAAGTTAAGGATAGTATCAAAATGAAAGAAAAAACATAGATGTGGCAAAGATAAGTGGTAATCCAACCAACAAAAGATGACCAAAAAATATAATTCAGGGAGAAAATAAACTTTGAGGGTAAACTAGCAAGTAATATAAAAATGGAGAGTAAGAGCTTCTTTAAATATATAAAAAGGAGAGAGGCCAAAGTGAACATAGGCCCCTTAGAGAATGAGGCTGGAGAAATAATAATGGGGAACCGGAAATGGCAGAGGAGTTGAATAAATACTTTGCATCAGTCTTTACAGTAGAAGATACTAATAGAATTCCAAAAATACTAAATAATCAAGGGAAAAAAGTGGGGGGGAGGAAGTGAATACAATAACTATCACTAGAAAAGAAGTACTAGGGAAACTAATGGGGCTAAAGGACAATAAGTACCCTGGTCCTGATGGGTTGTATCCTAGGATATTAAAGGAAGTAGCTACAGAGATAGTGGATGCACTGGTAGTAATCTTCCAAGAATCCTTAGATTCCGGAAAAGTCCAAGAGGATTGGAAAACTGTAACACCTTTATTCAAAAAGGGAGGGAGACAAAAAACAGGTAACTATAGGCCAGTTAGCTTAACCCCTGTCATTGGGAAAATGTTGGAGTCTATTATAAAGGATGTAATAGCAGAGCATTTAGAAATACATAATCTAATCAAGCAGAGCCGGCGTGGCTTCATGAAGGGGAAATCATGCCTGACAAATTTATTAGAATTCTTTGAGGAGGTAACAAGTAGGATAGATAAAGGGGAACCAGTAGATGTAGTATATTTAGATTTCCAAAAGGCATTTGATGAGGTGACACATATAATGTTACTTTATATGATGAGGCCATGGTGTGGGGGTAGTATATTAGCATGGATAGAGGATTGGATAACTAATAGAAGACAGAGAGATGGGATATGGCAGGGGGGCGGGGTGGGATTTTCAGGATGGAGACCTGTAACTAGTGGAGTGTCACAGGGATCAGTGCTGGAGCCACAATTATTTACAATGTATATTAATGACTTGAATGAGGGAAGTGAATGTACTATCACCAAGTTTGCGGATGACAAAAATAGGTGGGAAGGCAAGTGGTGAGGGTGACACAAGGAGACTTCAGAGGGATATAGACAGGTTACGTGAGTGGGCAAAATTTGCCAGATGGAATATAATGTGGGAAAATGTGAGGTTATGAACTTTCGCAGGAAGAATAGAGGAGCTGAATATTATTTAAATGGAGAAAGACTGCAGAAAGCTGCAGCACAGAGGGATTTGGGGGTCCTCGTGCATGAATCTCAAAAAGCTAACATACAAGTTCAGCAGGTAATAGGGAAGGCAAATGGAATATTGGCCTTTATTTCAAAGGGATTGGAGTATAAAAATAGGGAAGTCTTGCTAAAACTATACAAGGCACTAGTTAGACCACACCTAGGATACTGTGAAGAGTTTTGGTCCCCTTATCTAAGGAAAGATATACTGGCATTGGAGGCAGTCCAGACAAGGTTCACTAGGTTGATCCTGGGCATGGAGGGATTTTCTTATGAGGAGAGGTTGAGCAGATTGGGCCTGTACTCATTGGAGTTTAGAAGAATGAGAGGCGACCTTATTGAATCATGTAAGATGCTTAGCAGACTTGACAGGGTAGATGCTGAGAGGTTGTTTCCCCTTGTGGGAGAGTCTAGGACCAGAGGGCATAATCTCAGAGTAAGGGGTCACCCATTTAAGACAGAGATGAGGAGGAATTTCTTCTCTCAGAGGGTAGTGAATCTGTGGAATTCTTTACCACAGAGGGCTGTAGAGGTTGGGTCGTTAAGTATATTCAAGGCTGAGATAGACACATTTTTAATCAGTAAGGGAATCAAGGGTTATGGGGAAGAGGCAGGAAAGTGGAATTGAGGATTATCAGATCAGCCATGATCTCATTGAATGGTGGAGCAGACTCAATGGGCTGAATGGCTTATTTCTGCTCCTACGTCTTATGTGTTATTGACAGGAAGTCAGGGCTACATTGTGTGAATATATTAAGGTCTTTCGCTGGCTGAATGTTGTCCAGGACGAGAGTGCATCAGGACTTGGCATGTGGTATAGACTAGAACGGGACACACAAGCAAGGAATATAGACAGATGCCATCTTATGTGGGGGATCTGCTGGTGCGGAGATCTGATATGATGATCTGCTGGTGAGGGGATCTGCTAGTGTGGGGATCTGCTGGTGTGGGGATCTTCTACGAACATACAAAGATGCATACGTACATACAAATTAGGAGAGGAGTGAGGCATTCAACCTCTCGAGTCTGCTCCACCCATTTGATCAGATCATGGCCAATCTGATTGTCCTTTACCCCCTGAGTCCCTTTTCAGTTAAAAATCTGTCTATCTCAGCCTTAAAAACATCCAATGACCCAGCCCCCACTGCTCTCTGGGGAAGAGAATTCCACAGACTAAATACCCCCGAGAGAAAAAAAATGTCCTCATCTCCATCTTAAATAGGAGACTCCTTATTTTTAAACTGCGTCCCCTCGCTCTAATCTCTCCCACACGAGGAAACATCCTTTCAGTTCCCACACTATCAGGTTCCCTCAGGATCTTATATGTTTCAATAAGATCACCTCTCATTCTTCTAAACTCCAATGTATACAGGCCCGGTCTGTCCAACCTTTCCCCCTATTCCAGGAATCAGCCGAGTGAACCATCTCTGAGCTGCTTCTAGTGCATTTATATTCTTTCATAAATAAGGAGGTCAAAACTGTACACAGTATTCCAGATGTGGTCTCGCCAAGGCCCTGTACAGCTACAGTAAAACATCCCTACTTTTATATTCCATTCCCCTTGCAATAGGAATGGGTCCAGGGATGAGAAACTTCAGCTATGAGGATAGATTGGAGAGTTTGGGACTGTTCTCCTTGGAGAGAAGGTGGCTGAGAGGAGATTTGATAGAGATGTTCAAAATCATGAAGGGTCTGGACAGAGTAGACAGGGAAAAACTGTTCCCATTTGTAAAAGGATCAAGAACGAGAGGGCACAGATTTAAAGTAATTTGTGAAAGAAGCAAATGTGATGTGAGAAAAAACCTTTTCACACAATGAGTGGTTTGGGTCTGGAATGCACTGACTGGATGTATGGTGGAGGTAGGTTCAATCGAGGCATTCAAGAGGACATTAGCTGATTATTTGAATAGAAACAATGTGCTGGGGTACAGGGAAAAGGCAGGGCAATGGCACTAGGTCATAATGCTCATTTGGAGATACGATGCAGACACGATGGGCCAAATGGCCTCCTTCTGTGCCTTTAAAATTTGGTGTTTCTGTGATTTTTTTAAACACCAACATTCCATTTGCCTTCCTAATCATTTGCTTATCTCCATACTAACTTTGTGATTCATGTACCAGGACACCCAGATTCTTCTGTACCACTGAGTTCTCCAATCTCTCTCCATTTAAATAATTTGCTGCTTTTCTATTCTTCCTGCCAAAGTGGACAAGTTCACATTTTCCCATATTACACTCCATCTGCCACATTTTTCCCACTCCCTTGACCTGTCTACATCCCTTTGTAAAATCCTTATGTCCTCTTCACAACTTAATTCTCCTATCCATCTTTGTGTCATCAGCAAATTTAGCAACCATCCCTCCATTCAAATCATCGAATGAGTTGTAAATAGTTGAGGTCCCAGCACCGATCCCTGTGATATTCCACTCGTCACATTTTGCCAATCCAAAAATGCCATCTTTATCCCTAATCTTTGCTTCCTGTTAGCTAACCAATCCTCTATCCATGCCAATGTTACCCACCATACCATCAGCTCTTATTCTGTGTAATAACTTTGATATGGCACCTTATCAAATACCTTCTGGAAATCTAAGTACACCACATCTACAGATTCTCCTTTATCCACATTGCTTGTTACTTCTTCATAGAACTCCAATAACTTAGTCAAATATGATGTTCATTTCAGAAAACTATGTTGACTCTACCTGATTGCATTAAGCTTTTCTAAGAGTCCTGTTACAAACTCCTTAACAATGGATTCTAGCATTTTCCCTGTGACAGATGTTAGACTAACTGGCCTGTAGTTTCCTGCTCTCTGTCTCCCTCCTTTCTTCAATAGAGGAGTCACATTTGGCTGTTTTCCAATCTGATGGGACCTTTTTCAGAATCTAAGGAATTTTGGAAAACTGAAACCAAAGTGTCTACTATTTCAGCAGCCCCCTCTTTTAAACCCTAGGTTGCAGCTACCTGGAGGGGAATCTGCTGGTCTGGTGGATCTCCTGGCCTGATGGAACTACTGGACATGGGATCTGCTGGAGAGGTGATCTGCTGCTCTGGGGTGTCTGCTGCCTTATTCCTGGATTCCTTGCTTAGGTTATTGGCCGTTAGAGCTTTTATTGATTGTTAGCTCTGATGAGATTGGTTCAATGTTCACAGATGTTAGTAGTCATTTGAGAATGAGCCTAACAAGAGCACTGAATAGTTGCTTTCGTGCGTTGCTAATCAATCAGTCTGAGCTGGACTGTTCAGGCATTGAGGAAAGAGGAGACACTGTTGACAGATATCACTTATCCCAGACATGACACAAAGACTCCTCGTGTCGTCACATTCCCATGCATCTCAGCAACTTTCTGTAAAGAGATCTTTAATGGCACTTGCACACAGCTCAGTAATACAGAGCTAAATACTGCAAATGCTGGAAACCTGAAATACAAACAAAAATGCTGGAAATACTCAGCAGCTGAGGTGGGATCTGTGGAGAGAGAGAAACAGAGTTCACATTTCAGCTCAATGAACTTTCTTCAGTTCTGATGAAAGGTCATCGACCTGAAATGTTAACTCTGTTTCTCTTTCCACAGATTCCGCCAGACCTGCTGAGTATTTCCAGCATTTTTGTTCTTATTTCAGATTTCTGATAGGAACCTTTGCAAGGGGTCACAGGAGGGGGAATCAAGGACAAGAACACAAGACAGAAAGGAGAATAAGAAAAGTGATAGGCAGAGAAATCAAGGGCAAGAATCAAAAATAGTGGGAATAGTGGGAACAGGACAAGTAATACTAAAAATACAAGCCTTAAGGTGGATGAGTTAAACACGCAAATAGATGTAAACAGGTATGATATAGTTGGGATTATGGAGACATGGCTGCAGGGTGACCAGGGATGGGAACTGAACATCCAGGGGTATTCAGTATTTAGGAAGGACAGACAAAAAGGAAAAGGTGGTGGAGTTGCATTGCTGGTTAAAGAGGAAATTAATGCAATAGTGAGGAAAGATATTAGCTCCGATGATGCGGAATCTGTATGGGTAGAACTGAGAAACACTAAGAGGCAAAAAACATTAGTTGGGGTTGTATATAGACCCCCAAACTGTAACGGTGATGTTGGGAATGGCATTAAACAGGAAATTAGAGACGCATGTAATAAAGGAACATCTGTAAGTATGGGTGACTTTAATCTGCATATAGATTGGGCAAATCAAATTAGTAACAAGTAGAGGAGAAATTCCTGGAGTGTATATGGGATGTTTTTCTGGATCAAGACATTGAGGAACCAACTAGAGAACAGGCCATCCTCGACTGGGTATTGTGTAATGAGAAAGGAATAATTGGCAATCTAGCTGTGCGAGGCCCCTTGGGGATGAACAACCATAATATGATAGAATTCTTCATCAAGATGGAGAGCGATGTAGTTGATTCTGAGACTAGGGTCCTGAATCTTAATAAAGGAAACTACGATGGTATGAGGCGCGAGTTGGCTATGATGGATTGGGAAACGTTACTTAAAGGGATGATGGTGGATAGGCAATGGCAAACATTCGGAGAACACATGGGTGAACTGCAACAATTGTTTATTCCTGTCTGGCACAAAAGTAAAACAGGAAAGGTGGCCAAACCATGGCTTACAAGGGTAATCAGTGATAGGATTAGGTGCAAGGAAGAGGTATACAAATTGGCCAGAAAAAACAACAGACCTGAGGATTGGGAGCAGTTTAGGATTTAGCAAAGGAGGGCCAAGGGATTGATTAAGAAGGGAAAATAGAGTACGAGAGTAAGCTTGCAGGGAACATAAAAACTGACTGTAAAAGTTTCTACAGGTATGTGTAGAGAAAAAGATTGGTGAAGACACATGTAGGTCCCTTAGTCAGGTACAGGGGAATTTATAATGAGGAACAAAGAAATGGCTGACCAACTAAATACATACTTTGGTTCTGTCTTCACAAAGGAGGACACAAATAACATACCAGAAATGTTGGGGAACACAGGGTTTAGTGAGAGGGAGAAACTGAAAGAAATCAGTATTAGTAGGGAAATAGTGTTGGGGAAATTGATGGGATTGAAGGCCGATAAATCCCCGGGGCCTGATAATCTACATCCCAGAGTACTTAAGGAAGTGGCCCCAGAAATAGTGGATGCATTGGTGGTCATCTTCCAAGATTCTATAGACTCTGGAACAATTCCTACAGGTTGGAGGGTAGCTAATGTAACCCCACTATTTAAAAAGGGAGGTAGAGAGAAAACAGGGAATTATAGACCAGTCAGCCTGACGTTGGTAAAATTCTAGAGTCCATTATAAAAGATTTAATAGGTGAGCACGTGGAAAACAGTGGCAGAATCGGACAGAGTCAGCATGGATTTATGAAAGGGAAGTCATGCTTGACAAATCTACTGGAATTTTTCGAGGATGTAACTAGTAGAGTTGACGAGGGGAAGCCATTTGATGTGGTTTATTTGGACTTTCAGAAGGCTTTCGACAAAGTCCCACATAAGAGATTGGCATGTAAAATTAAAGCACATGGGATTGGGGGTAGTGTATTGAGATGGATAGAAAACTGGTTGGCAGACAGGAACCAAAGAGTAGGAATAAACGGGTTTTTCCCGAATGGCAGGCAGTGACTAGTGGGGTACCGCAGGGTTCGGTGCTGGGACCCCAGTTATTCACAATACATAT
Organism: Carcharodon carcharias; assembly: GCF_017639515.1. Taxonomy (NCBI): domain Eukaryota; kingdom Metazoa; phylum Chordata; class Chondrichthyes; order Lamniformes; family Lamnidae; genus Carcharodon; species Carcharodon carcharias. The sequence goes on along the minus strand of NC_054478.1, from coordinate 5,272,940 downwards.
TAATGATTTAGATGAGGGAACTAAATGTAATATCTCCAAATTTGCAGATGACACAAAGCTGGGTGGGAGGGTGAGCTGTGAGGAGGATGCAGAGATGCTTCAGTGTGATTTGGACAAGCTGAGTGAGTGGGCAAATGCATGGCAGATGCAGTATAATGTGGATAAATATGAGGTTATCCACTTTGGTCGCAAAAGCAGAAAGGCAGATTATTATCTGAATGGCTATAAATTGAGAGAGGGGAATGTGCAGTGAGACCTGGGTGTCCTCGTACACCAGTCGCTGAAGGTAAGTATGTAGGTGCAGCAGGGAGTAAAGAAGGCAAATGGTATGTTGGCCTTCATAGCGAGAGGATTCGAGTGCAGGAACAGGGATGTCTTGCTGCAATTATACAGGGCCTTGGTGAGACCACACCTGGAATATTGTGTGCAGTTTTGGTCTCCTTCGCTGGAGTTCAGAAGAATGAGGGGGGATCTCATAGAAACCTATAAAATTCTAACAGGACTAGACAGGGTAGATGCAGGAAGGATGTTCCCGATGGTGGGGGAGTCCAGAACCAGGGGTCACAGTCTGAGGATATGGGGTAGACTATTTAGGACTGAGATGAGGAGAAATTTCTTCACCCAGACAGTGGTGAGCCTGTGGAATTCGCTACCACAGAAAGTGATTGAGGCCAAAACATTGTATGTTTTCAAGAAGGAGTTTGATATAGCTCTTGGGGTGAAAGGGATCAAAGGATATGGGGAGAAATTGGGAGCAGGTTATTGGGTTGGATGATCAGCCATGATCATAATGAATGGTGGAGCAGCTCGAAGGGCCGAATGGCCTACTCCTGCTCCTAGTTTCTATATATGTTTCCATGAATGTATGAATTCCAGCATTTTCTGTTCTTAGTTCAAAATCCAGCTGCTACTCTCTGATCAAATAAACAGACACTGGAAAGAGGATCAATACATTTCAGTCCCCACTTTCTCTGAATTCAGCATCTGCTGTCATGGTGTCAGGCCCATGGCTCAGTGGGGGTCTTTCTCATGAGTCATAAGTACAGGGTTTGAACCCAACTCCAAAGACCTGAGCGCAAAAGCTAGACTGACACTATCCCAGTGAAGGAGTTCTGGGCTATTAGAGGATCGGTGCTCACACAGCAAAGAACATAAGAAGGAGTTGGAAGCAGTAGGCCATTCGGCCCCTTGAGCCTGCTCCACCATTCAATATGGTCATGGCTGATCTTCTGCTTCAACTCCATTTTCCTGCTCACTTATTTTTTTATTCGTTCACGGGATGAAGGCATCACTGGCTGGGCCAGCATTTATTGTCCATCCCTAGTTGCCTTTGAGAAGGTGGTGGTGAGCTGCCTTCTTGAACCGCTGCAGTCCATGTGGTGTAGGTACACCCACAGTGCTGTTAGGGTGGGCACCGTCGTAAATGATCGACCCCTTATCATGTATGCTTCAGTGAGTTCACCTCTTATTCTTTTAAACTTGAGAGAATATTGACCCAATTGGCTTGAAATCTCTCTACAGGACAAACTTCTCATGCTAGGAACCAGCCTAGTGAAGCTTCACTGTCCGGTCTTCAAGGCAAGTATATTGCACAAGTGAACCCGGACAACATTCAGGCTCGAATTGATTAGTGGAAAATAACATTCGTGCCACACAAGTGTCAGGCAATGACCATCTCCAGCAAGAGAGAATCTAACTATCGCCCCTGGACATTCAATGGCATTACCATCACTGAATCCCCCACTATCAACATCCTAGGGGTTACCATTGACCAGAAACTGAACTGAACTAGCCATAAAAATACTGTGGTCACAAGAGCAGGTCAGAGTCTGAGAATTTTGCAGAAAGTAACTAGTTTGCTGATTCTCCTAATTAGTTTAATTAAACATGATAATTTGACGATTCCCCAAAGCCTGTCAATCATCCAAAAGGCACAAGTCAGGAGTGTGATGGAATACTCTCTCTTTGCCTGGATAATGCAGCTCCCACAACACTCAAGAAGCTTAAAACACCAACAGTCGCTCCCTCAGTAGCTGCCGTGTGTGTACCATCTACAAGATGCTCTGCAGCAACTTACCCAGCCCCCTCCGACAGCAAATACCAAACTTGCAATATCTAGCAAGTAGAAGGACAAGGGCAGCAGACTCATGGGAGCATGACCATCTGGATGCTCCCCTACTTGCCACACACCAGCCTGACTTGGAAGCATATCACTGTTGCACTCAGCTCCTCGAGCCCACTCCTCCATTCAATAAGATCATGGCTTTTGATGGGAACCTGAGCGGGGAGACACAGGAGAGGGAAACAAAGATAGGCATGAAAGATAGAAAAGTAAAAAGCAAAAGTGGAAGGCAGAAGAAACAAAGGCTAGCAGCAAATAGGGCCATAGTACAAAAAAGATGTGTAAAAATGTTAAAAAGACAAGTCTAAAGGCACAGCATCCGAATGCATGGAGCATACACAGTAAGTTAGACGAATTAACAACGCAAATAGATGTAAACGTACACGATATGATTGTGATTACGGAGACATGGCTGCAGGGTGACCAAGGCTGGGAACTGAATATCCAAGGGTACTCAATATTTAGGAAGGACAGGCAAAAGGAAAAGGAGGTGGGGTGGTGTTGTTAGTTAAGGATGAAATTGGTGTGATACTGAGAGAGGATATTGGCTCAGAAAATCTAGATGTCAAATCAGTCTGGGTGGAGCTAAGAAGCAACAAGGGGTGGAAGATGTTAGTGGGAGTTGTCTATAGGTCTACAAACAGTAGTGATAAGGTAGGGGATGGTATTAAACAGGAAATTAGAGATGCATGTTACAAGGGTGCTACAGTAATCATGGGTGACTTTAATCTACATATAGACTGAGCAAACCATATTAGCAATAATACTGTGGTGGATGAATTCCTGTAGTGTGTAATAGATGGTTTTTCAGACAGTACATCGAGAAACCGACCAGGAAACAGGCTGTCCTAGATTTGGTATTGTGCAATGAGAAAGGGTTAATTAGTAATCTTCTTGTGCGGGGTCCTTTAGGGAACAGTGACCATAACATGATGGGATTCTGCATTAGGATGGAAAGTGAAGTAGTCCAATCTGAAACTAGGGTCCTAAATCTAAACATAGGAAACTACGAAAGTATGAGGCATGAATTGGTTACAATAGAATAGGAAACTTCATTAAAAGGCAGGACAGTGGATAGGAAATGACTAATATTTAAGGAATTAATGTATGCATTGCAGTAGTTATACATTCCTTTCTGGCACAAAAACATGATAAGCAGCCCAACACGGCTAACAAAAGAAATTAAGGATAGTATTAGGTCCAAAGGGGAGTCATATAAAGTTGCTAGAAAAAGTAGCAAGCCTGAGGATTGGAAACAGTTTAGAATTCAGCAAAGGAGGACCAAGAGATTGATTAAGAGGGGAAAAATAGAGTATGAGAGTAAACTTGCAAGGAACATAAAAACAGACTGTAAAAGCTTCAATAAATATGTAAAAAGAAAAATATTAGTGAAGACAAATGTAGGTCCCTTACAGTCTGCGATGGGCGAATTTATAATGGAAAACAATGAAATGGCAGAGCGATTAAACAATTACTTTAGTTCTGTCTTCATGGAGGAAGACACAAATAATTTCCCAGAAATGTTAAGGAACCAAAGGATCTAGTGAGAAGGAGCAATTGAAGGAAATTAGTATTACTCAAACAATAGTGCTGGAGAAATTAATGGGACTAAAAGCAGATAAATCTCCAGGGCCTGATAATCTACATCCCAGGGTAATAAAGGAGGTGACCATGGAATAGCTGTGTTGGTTCTCGTTCTCCTAAATTCTATGGATTCTGGAACAGTCTCAGCAGATTGGAGGGTGGTGAATATAATCCCACTATTTAAAAAAGGCAGAATGGAGAAAACAGTGAAATACAGACCGGTTAACCTAACATCAGTAGTAGGGAAAATGCTAGAGTCTATTATAAAGGACGTGATATCAGGACACTTAGAAAATATCAACGGGATTAGACAAAGTCAACATGGGTTAATGAAGGGAAATCATGTTTGACAAACCTACTGGAGTTTTTTGAGGATGTAACTAGCAGAATAGATAAAGGAGAACCGGTGAATGTGGTGTATTTGGGTTTTCAGGGTGTTTTTGATAAAGTCCCACATAAGAGGTTAGTGTGTTAAATAAAGCACATGTGATTGGGGGTAATATATGGGCACAGATTGAGAATTGGTTAGCAGACAGGAAACAGAGTAGGAATAAATGGGTCTTATTCAGAGTGGCAGGCAGTGGTGATTAGTGGGGTCTGCAGAGATCAGCGCTTGGGCCTCAGCTAGTCTCAGTATATATTAATGATTTGGATGAGGGAACCAAATACAATATTTCCAAGTTTGCTGATGACACAAAACTTGGTGGGATGGGGGGCAATGAGGAGGGTGTTAAGAGCTTCTTAGACATTTTGAGAGAATGGGTAAATACATGGCAGTTGCAGTATAACAAGGATAAGTGTGAAGTGATCCACTTTAGTAGGAAAACAGAATGGCAGAGTATTATTTAAATGGTGATAGATTGGGAAATTTTGATGTACAAAGGGACCTGGGTGTCCTTGTACACCAATCACTGAAAGCAAGCATGCAGGTGCAGCGAGCAGTTAAGAAGGTAACTGGTATGTTGGCCTTCGTTGTGAGAGGACTTGAGTACAGGAGCAAGGATGTCTTACTGCAGCTGTACAGGGCCTTGGTGGGACCACACCTGGAGTATTGTTTGCAGTTTTGGTCTCCTTACCTAAGAAAGGATATATTTGCCAAAGAGAGAGTGCAGTGAAGGTTCACCAGACTGATTCCTGGGATGGCAGGATTGTCGTATGAGGAGAGATTGGGCTGACGAGGCCTGTATTTATGGAGTTTAGAAGAATGAGAGGAGATCTCATTGAAACATATAAAATTCTGACAGGGATGGACAGACTGGATGCAGGGATGATGTTTTCTCTGGCTGGGGGGTCTAGACAAGGGGTCACAGTCTCAGGATACGGGGAAGACAATTTAGGACTGAGATGAGGAGAAACTTCTTCACGCAGAGGGTGGTGAACCTGTGGAATTTTCTACCACAGAGGCTGTGGAGGCCAAATCACAGGATATATTTAAGAAGGAAATAGATAGATTTCTAAACTCTAAAGGTGTCAAGGGATATGGGGAAAAACCGTAAGTATGGTGTTGAGGTAGAGGATCAGCCATGATTTTATTGAATCTTGGAGCAGGCTCAAGGGGCTGAATGGCCGACTCATGCTCTTATTTTCTATGTTTCTGTGGCTGATCTAGTTATGTCTCAACTCCATTTTCCTCTCTGTCCCCCATAACCCTTGACTCCCTTGTCTATCAAAAATCTGTCTAACTCAGCCTTGGATAAATTCAATGACTCAGCCTCCACAGCTCTCCAGGGAAGAGAATTCCAAATATTCCAATTCTTCTGAGAGAAGCAATTCCTCCTCATCTCCTTCTTAAATAGGAGACTCCTGAGTTTTAAACTGTGCCCCCTAGTTCTAGATTTCCCCATAAGGGGAAACAGCCTCTCAGCATCTACCTGCCAAGCCCCATCAGAATCTTATATGTTTCAATAAGGAACACCCACAATATTGCAGTTCCTTTCTTACAAGCCCCCATTATTTTTTAATTTATATATACTCTCTCCTACAGTATATCTACTGTTATAAACTACCAGTGACTCCTTTCCCTTGCTGTTTCTTGTCTTTACCCAAACTGATTCTACATCTTGATCTTCTGAACCAACATTATTTCTCATGGCTGAGCCATCCTTTATTAACAGAGCTACTCCACCACCTTTTCTTTACTTCTTATGCTTCCAAAATTTCAAATCCTATTGAATACTCAGTTCTCAGCCTTGATCACTTTGCAACCCCTCTCTGTAATAGTTCCATTATCAGTAGAAAATCTTCCATTCCTTCAACTATGTTCTATATTAATAACTTGGATGAAGGGACACACTGCATTGGAGCCAAATGTGCTGATACGTAGCAATGCAAGTTGTGAGGAGGATTCAAAGAGTCTGCAAAGGAATTTGAATAGGGTAAGTGAGTGGCCAAAATTTAGCAGGTGGAGTGTTATTTGGGGAAATGTGACGAAGAATAGAAAAGCAGAAAATGATTTAAATGGAGAGAGACTGCAGAATGCAACGGTACAGAGGGATCTGGGTGTCTTTGTACATGAATCACAAAAAGTTAGTATGCAGGTACAGCAAAGTAATTAGGAAGACAAATGGATTGTTGGCTTTTATTGCAAGGGGTATGGAATATAAAAGTAGGGAAGTCTTGCTGAACTGTACAGGGCCTTGGTGAGACTGCACTTAGGGTCTTGCGTACAGTTTTTGTCTCCTTACTAAGGAGGGATATATTGCTCTGGATACAGTTCAGCAAGGGTTCACTAGGCTGATTCTTGGGATGAAGGGATTGCCTATGCCCTCTCGTCCGAGGCTACCCTACAAGTGGAAACAACCTCTCAGCATCTACTCTATCAAGCCCCCTAAAACCCTAGGATAAAAACAAAAAAACTGCGGATGCTGGAAATCCAAAACTAAAACAGAATTACCTGGAAAAACTCAGCAGGTCTGGCAGCATCGGCGGAGAAGAAAAGAATTGATGTTTTGAGTCCTCATGACCCTTCGACAGAACTTGAGTTCGAGTCCAACTCGAAATCAAGTTCTGTCGAAGGGTCATGAGGACTCGAAACGTCAACTCTTTTCTTCTCCGCCGATGCTGCCAGACTTGCTGAGTTTTCCCCCTAAAACCCTATATGTTTCAATAAGGTCGCCTCTCATTCTTCTAACTCCAATGAGTACAGGCCCAATCTATTCAACCTCTCCTCATAAAAAAATCCCTCCATACCCGGGATCAACCTAGAGAACCTTGTCTGGACTGCCTCCAATGCCAGTATATCTTTCCTTAGGTAAGGGGGCTAAAACTGTTCACAATGTTCTAGGAGTGGTCTAAATAGTGCCTTGTATAGTTTTAGCAAGACTCCCCTATTTTTTTATACTTCAATCCCTTTGAAATAAAGACCAACATTCCACTTGCCTTCCCTATTCTATGCAGTCTGTTCTGTTCTGTCGAAGGGTCATGAGGACTCGAAACGTCAACTCTTTTCTTCTCCGCCGATGCTGCCAGACCTGCTGAGTTTTTCCAGGTAATTCTGTTTTTGTTTTGGATTTCCAGCATCCGCAGTTTTTTTGTTTTTATTCCCTATTACCTGCTGAACTTGTATGTTAGCTTTTTGTGATTTATGCACGAGGACCCCCAAATCCCCCTGTGCTGCAGCTTTCTGCAGTCTTTCTCCATGTAAATAATATTCAGCTCCTCTATTCTTCCTGACAAAGTGCAGAACCTCACATTTTCCCACATTATATTCCATCTGCCAATTTTTTGCCCACTCACGTAACCTGTCTATATCCCTCTGTAGACTCCTTGTGTCACCCTCACCACTTGCCTTCCCACCTATTTTTGTGTCATCCACAAACTTGGTGATAGTACATTCACTTCCCTCATCCAAGTCATTAATATACATTGTAAATAATTGTGACCCCAGCACTGATCCCTGTGACACTCCACTAGTTACAGGTCTCCATCCTGAAAATTCCCCCCTTACTCCAACTCTCTGTCTTCTATTAGTTAGCCAATCCTCTATTCATGCGACTGTACTACCCCCAACACCATGGGCTCTTATGTTATTAAGTAGCCTTATTGAATGCGGTACCTTATTGAATGCCTTTTGGGATTCCAAATATATTACATCTACTGGTTCCCCTTTATCTATCCTATTTGTTACCTTCTCAAAGAATTCTAATAAATTTGTCAGGCATGATTTCCCCTTCATGGAGCCATGCTGACTCTGCTTGATTAGATTATGTATTTCTAAATGCTCTGCTATTACATCCTTTATAATAGACTCTAAAATTTTCCCATTGATGGATGTTAAGCTAACAGGCCTATAGTTACCTGTTTTTTATCTCCCTCCCTTTTTGAATAAGCGTGTAACATTGACTGTTTTCCAATCCTCTTGGACTTTTCCAGAAAGGACAAAGCAGCAGCTTGATTGGCACCCCATCCACAAACATTCACTCCCTCCACCACCGACGCACAGTAGCAGCAGTGTGTGTACCATCTACAAGATGCACTGCAGGAACTCACCAAGGCTCCTTAGATAGCACCTTCCAAACCCATGACCACTACCATCTAGAAGGACAAGGGCAGCAGATAGATGGGAACACCACCACCTGGAAGTTCCCCTCCAAGTCACTCACCATCCTGACTTGGAAATATATCACCGTTCCTTCACTGTCACTGGGTCAAAATCCTGGAACTCCCTCCCTAACAGCGCTGTGGGTGTACCTACACCACATGGAGCAGATCAAGAAGGCAGCTCACCACCACCTTCTCCAGGGCAATTAGGGATGGGCCATAAATGCTGGCCCAGCCAGTGATACCCACATCCTGTGAAAAGGATATTTTTTTTTAAATATGGTGTACCTGCATCAGGCAAACTGCAGATTGTTCAATGTGGGGGCTCGCCACTACCTTCTCCAGGATCATTAAGGACAAGCAACAAATGCTGGCTTTGTCAGCAATGTTCACATTACATTATTTTTTTAAACAAAGATAGTCTCCCTTTCATTATCAGCAGACATTTTTCCATTATCTGTAGACAGCTTTCAGATGCTTCATTGCTATTTGTTCTCGTTGACTGAAGAATCTTGTCCTGATTTATCATTACCAGGCTTGCTTTGTACAAATTCCCCTTCAGCTTGGCTGTCTAGTTCGCTGTCGCTCAGCGCAGTGACCATGACAAGAGCATCACAGCCCATCCAATGTTGGAATTGAGCTTAAGCTGAGTTTATTTCTTTGGAGTGGGTTTGCTGAGGTATTGCATGGAGCTGGGTGACTCAAGTCCTGGGATAGATGCTCACTGCTAATACAGCTGTTAGCAGTCAGTTGAAGGAGAATTATTCACCAATAATGGACAACCTCTGTGATTTTAATAAAACACCAGCTTTCTCTTAATGGAAAATTCACAAGAAATGTGTCCCTAGGAGAGTCGGAGATGATTCAAAGGCTCTCAACTTTTGTAGAGAAAGCAGAATCCATGTGCCAAAGTCCAGCAATGTGTTGAGGGGTTAGAGAGACCTTCCAGATCTAGAAGCGTGAAAGAGAGGAGAGGAGAACCTCCCCGGACACAAGAGTGTGATTGAGGGATAGGAGGGACCTCCAAGATATAGGCATGAGAAAAAGAGTGGATGGAGGAATCTCTCCAGATACAGGAAAGAGAGAAAGAGTGGATAGAGGAATCTCTCCAGAAACAGGCATGAGACAGAGGGGATAAAAGGAATGCAGATGAGAAGGTCTTGGTGTAGTGGTATTATTGCTGGAGCAGTAATCCAGATACCCAGGGGAATGCTCTGGGGACCCGAGATCCAATGCCACTTCGCAGATGGTAGAATTTGAATTCAATAAAAATCTGGATTTAATGATGACCATGAAACCATTGTCAATTGTTGTAAAAACCCGTCTGGCTCACTAATGTCCTTTAGGGAAGGAAATCTACTGTCCTTACCTGGTCTGGCCTACATGTGACCCCAGACCCACAGCAATGTGGTTGACTCTTAAACAGCCTCTGAAATGGCCTCGCAAGTCACTCAGTTGTATCAAATCACTACAAAGACACAAAAAAAGGAATGAAACTGGACACACCACCCGGCATCGACTGAGGCACCAGAAGTGACAAGGGCAAACTCAGCCCTGTCGACCCTGCAAACTCCTTCTTACTAACATCTGGCGGCTAGTGCCTAAATTGGGAGAGCTGTCTCACCGACTAGTCAAGCAACAGGCTGACATAGTCATCCTCACGGAATCATCCCTTACAGACAATGTCCCAGACTCCACCATCACCATCCCAGGGTATGTCCTGTCCCACCGGCAGGACAGGCCCAGCAGAGGTGGGGGCACAGTGGTATACAGTCAGGGGGGTTGGAATTGCCCTGGGAGTCCTCAACATTGACTCTGGACCCCATGAAGTCTCATAGCATCAGGTCAAACATGGACAAGGAAACCTCCTGCTGATTACCACGTACCGCCCTCCCTCAGCTGATGAATCAGTGCTCCTCCATGTTGAACACCGCTTGGAGGAAGCACTGAGGGTGGCAAGGGCACAGAATGTACTCTGGGTGGGGGACTTCAATGTCCATCACCAAAAGTGGCTCGGTAATCCCACTACTGACCGAGCTGGCCGAGTCCTAAAGGACATAGCTGCTAGACTGGGTCTGCAGCAGGTGGTGAGGGAACCAACAAGAGGGAAAAACACACTTGACCTCATCCTCACCAGCCTGCCTGTCACAGATGCATCTGCCCATGACAGTATTGGTAGGAGTGAAGACGAAGTCCCATCCTCACATTGAGGATACCCTCCATAGTGTTCTGTGGCACTATCACTGTGCTAAATGGGATAGATTTCGTAATAGATCTAGCAACTCAAGACTGGGCAACCATGAGGTTCTGTGGGCCATCAGCAGCAGCAGAATTATAGAAGCATAGAAACTAAGAGCAGGAGTAGGCCATTCAGCCCTATGGATCTGCTCCGCTATTTATTATGATCATGGCTGATCTTCTATCTCAACGCCATATTCCCACTTTCTCTCCATACCCCTTGATGCCCCTAATATGCAAAAACTTACTAATTTCTGTCTTGAATTTATTCAGTGACCCGGCCTCCACAGCCTTCTGTGGTAGAGAATTCCACAGGTTGACAACCCTCTGAGTGAAGAAATTGTTCCTTATCTCAGTCCTAAATGGCCTGCTCCGTATCCTGAGACTGTGGTCCCTGGTTCTAGAATCCCCAACCAGGGGAAACATCTTCCCTTCATCCAGTCTGTCTAGCCCTATTAGAATTTTATACGTTTCAATCAGATCCCCTCTCATTCTTCTAAATCCTAGTGAATACAGGCCCAGTCGAACCGATCTCTCCTCATACAACAGTCCTGCCATCCCTGGTATCAGCCTAGCGAACCTTTGCTGCACTCCATCTGTGGCAAGTATATCCTTTCTTAGGTAGGGAGACCAAAACTACTCACAACACTTCAGGGGCAGATCGTCCGGTGGGTGAGTGGGGGTGGGGCCCACTTGCCGACGTGTAAAAGGACGCAGGATGAAGCTGGCTAGAACTCTCGATGTCAGCCCGCGTCATTTCCGTTTTCAGGTTGGAGGGGATGCAGCCGAGTCAGCTGCACACCCGCCGACCTGACAATGGCCTATTGAGGCCATTGGAAAACTAATTAAGGTCGTTAGCCGGGAGCCGTGGCAGGCTTCAGAGAAACCTTCAAACCTCATCCACGGGCAGGGTGAGGTTTCATGAGGGTATTCAAATTTTTAATCACATCTTTCAATAAAAGTGATGGACATGTCCCAACTCTTGTGAGGTGACATGGAAGAAAAATTTTTAAAACCTCTTTATTGAAAGTTTTAATTGGGAGACAATCTCCCTGAGGCAGCACTTAGCCGCAGGGAGATCTGTGCGCTCTCTCACACGCATGTGCGAAATAGCACACTCCCGGCTGGGGGAATCCTCCCCACCACCCGCACAGGGGAGCACCTAGCTCTTCCACATGGACGTCATGCTAGGAGGGCCTTAATTGGCCTGCCCACGTAAAATGGCGTCGTGCCCCCGATCAGGGGCGCCGATCGAAGGCACACCCGCCCACGCCCGCCCACACCCGGCCCTGCACATCCCCCCCAATTGATGGGGGGAAATTTTTTTCCCAGGTGTATAACTGCAGTAAGACATCCCTACTTCTGAACTCAAATCCTCTTGCAATGAAGGCTAGCATAACATTAACAAAAACAGAATTACCTGGAAAAACTCAGCAGGTCTGGCAGCATCGGCGGAGAAGAAAAGAGTTGACGTTTCGAGTCCTCATGACCCTTCGACAGAACTAGCATTTACCTTCCTAATTGCTTGCTGCAGCTGCCTATTTACTTTCATTGACTGGTGTACAAGGACACTCAGATCCCTTTGTACATCCACATTTCCCAACGTATCACCATTTAAATAATACTCTGCCTTTCTGTTTTCCACACCGAAGCGTATAACTTCACATTTATCCACATTATACAGCATCTGCCATGTGTTTGCAAACACACAGAACTTCTTTAAATCACCCTGAAGCCTCCTTGTAATCCTCCTCACAACTCACAACCCCACCCAGTCTTGTGTTATCAGCAAACGTGGAAATATTGCATTTGGTTTCCTCATCATTTATATATATCATGAATAGCTGGGGCCCAAGTACTGATTCCTGTGGTGCACCACTAGTCACCACCTGCCATCCGGAAAAAGACCCATTTATTCCCACTCTCTGTTTTCGGCCTGTCAACCAATTCTCAATCCATGCCAGTATATTACCCCCAGTCCCATGTGCTTCAATTTTGTCCACCAGCCTCTTATGTGAGACCTTTGCCTTCTTGAAATCCAAATACACCACATCCACTCGTTCTCCCTTATCTATTCTACTAGTTACATCCTCAAAACACTCCAGTAGATTACTTAAGCATGATTTCCCTTTCATAAACCCATGGTGACTTTGTCTAATCTTGGTAATGCCTTTAAAGTATTCTGTTACCACATCATTTATAATAAACTCTAGCATTTCCCCCATTCCTAATGTTAGGCTAACTGTTCTGTAAATGTCTGTCTTTTCTCTCCCCACTTTTTTAAATAGTGGGGTTATATTTGCAACCCTCCAATCTGTAGGAACTGCTCCAGAATCTATAGAATTTTGGAAGATGACCACCAATGCATCCAATATTTCCAGGCCCACTCCCTTTAGTACTCTGAAGGTCAGTCATCTCAGCTGCAGGACATCACTGCAGGAGTTCCTCAGGGTAGTGTCCTCGGCCCAACCATCTTCAGCTGCTTCATCAATGACCTTCCTTCCATCATAATGTCAGAAGTGGGGATGTTCGCTGATGATTGCACAATGTTCAGCACCATTCACGACTCCTCAGGTACTGAAGCAGTCCATGTCCAAATGCAGCAAGACCTGGACAATATCCAGGCTTGGGCTGACAAGTGGCAAGTAACATTTGAGCCACACAAGTGCCAGGCAATGGTTGGAGAGAATCCAGCCATTGTCCCTTGATGTTCAATGACATTACCATCACTGAATTCCCCACTATCAACATCCTGGGGGTTACCATTAACTAGAAACTGAACTGGACTAGCCCTATGAATACTGCGGCTACAAGAGCAGGTCAGGGGCTAGGAATCTTGTGACAAGTAACTCACCTCCTGACTCCCCAAAGCCTGTCCACCATCTACAAGGCACAAGTCAGGAATGTGATGGAATACTCCCCACTTGCCTGGATGATTGCAGCTCCCACAACATTTAAGAAGCTTGACACCATCCAGGACAAAGCAGCCCTGCTTGATTGGCACCCCATCCACAAACATTCACTCCCTCCACCACCGACACACAGTAGCAGCAGTGTGTGTACCATCTACAAGATGCACTGCAGGAACTCACCAAGGCTCCTTCGACAGCACCTTCCAAACCCACGACCACTACCATCTAGAAGGACAAGGGCAGCAGATAGATGGGAACACCACCACCTGGAAGTTCCCCTCCAAGTCACTCACCATCCTGCCTTGGAAATATATCATCGTTCCTTCACTGTCGCTGGGTCAAAACCCTGGAACTCCCTCCCTAACAGCACTGTGGTTGTACCTACACCACATGGACTGCAGCGGTTCAAGAAGGCAGCTCACCACCACCTTCTCAAGGGCAACTAGGGATGGGCAATAAATGCTGGGCCCAGCCAGTGAAGCCCACATCCCATGAATGAATAAAAAAAGACTTCTATTTGGAGATATTTGCAACTAGCTCTGAGCTGGATGTAATTTGGAAACTTTCCCTCAACTCCAACAGCTGTTATTTGGATCAATTTTGTTTGGTGTTTGTAAAAATTGAACTTAACAATTTTCCACTAATGGAACTGATTTCCTTAAATCGGATATCAATGACTGATTGGAATGAATCAATCAGCCTGCAGGTCCTGGGAAGAGGAGGCATCAAACTCAGAACATGCTGCAGCTCCATCGATAGGAACTTCATTGGAGATTTATACATTTCACTTACATGCTCAATGTCCTGAAAGAACAGAAATAATCCCACATTGATCAAGCCTGAAGATAGGTCCCTCCACAGCCCCATCTGTAAACCCCAATCTGTGAAGTATTCAGGACTGTACATAGGGTTTAAGGGAGAGAGGGTGACATTTTAGGGGAGATGGTGGTGCAGTGGTAATGTTACTGGACTAGTAATGCAGAGGCCTGGCCTAATGCTCTGGGGACATGGGTTTAAATCCCACCACAGCAGCTGGTGGAATTTAAATTCAATTAATAAACATCTGGAATTGAAAGTGAGTCTCGCAGTAATGGTGACCATAGAGCTAATATTGATCATTGTAACAACCCACCCTGCTCCACAAGTGCCCTTTAGGGAAAGAAATCCACCATCCTTGTCTTACACGTAACTCCAGACCCATGGCAATATGGTTGACTCCACAATGGGCAATAAACGCTGGCCTTGCTGGCGACACCCACATCCCATGAAAGAATGAAAAACGTGTTCTTTCCTTGCCCTGTACAATCCTGTGTTCCTATTGAAGTTACAGCTTTATAGCATGTTACAGAATGCAAGGCAACTCTCAATGGGTTAACCTTTTATTTCCTGTAACAAAAAATCTTTGAAAATTTGAAGAGAACAAGACTGAACACCTTAAATTGGAATATACATTGTGTAGATTTATTCATGAGTGCTGCTTTTGTATTGCACAGTCTCTGTGGAGCTATTTACACATCTTACAAATCCATTCTGATGTCTAACTGACAGTTATGCTATAAAATGAAGTGAAGAAAATGGATGTTAATGGAGAAAAACACTTCAAATTCAATGTGGTAATCTGTCTCGAAATAGCAACTGCTAAACACCTCCTTTCAAAGACTTCATTTTTTAATCCTTCCAACATTGGCCATGAATGGTTTGTTTTGGGACGTCGTCCTTTCACCCTTGACACCTGCGTCTTAACTTAGTCGAAATTCTATTCCTCATCCCCATGAACACACCAGCAAATCTGGAATGGGGCAGGATAATTTTGGATTCTTACAGAAAGAGGAGGGTGTCCTTCAGCCTTTTACACCTGTGCTGCTTCTCCAAACAGCCTATCTATTGTGCACCAATCCACCACCCTTTTCCATCCAGACATTACTTTATTTTTTCTGTGTCACATGTTCAAGCTTTTAGATTCTTTTCTCACCTGGTTCCTGATGAGACTTTCCATTAATAACATTTCTCTGTAAAAACTCCTCTCATGGGTCTTTGCTGTGATTTGAATTGTATCCTGTCTCTTTAGTCACTCATTGAGCTGTGAAACTAGTTGTTCCTGATTTTACTTTATCAAAACCCTTTGTAATTGAACCTTTTAAACCCTCTGATCTTGAACTTTGATAAGAACATAAGAACTACGAATAGGAGCAGACCATTCGGCCCCTCGAGCCTGCTCCACCAGTCAATAAGTTCATGGATGATTTTCTTGTGTTTCGATTTCCACATTCCCATCTAACCCCGATAACCTTTGATTCCCTTGCCTAACAAGAATCCATCTACCTCTGCCTTAAAAATATTCAATGACCCCGCCTCCACCACCTTCTGAGGCCGAGAGTTCCAAAGTCACACAACCCTCTGAGAGAAAAAATTCTCTTCATCCCCATCCTAAAAGGGCAACACCTAATTTTAAAACAGTGCCCCCTAGTTCTGGACTCACCCACAAGAGAAAACATTCTTTCCACGTCCACCTTGTCAAGGCCGTTCAGGATCTCGTAAACTTCAATCAAATCACCCCTCACTCTTCTAAACTCCAGTGGAAACAAGCCCAGTCTGTCCAACCTTTCCTCATAAGACAACCCACTCATTCCAGGTATCAATCTAGTAAACCTCCTCTGAACCGCCTCAAATACATTTACATCCTTCCTTAAATAAGTATTCACAGTAATCGAGATGTGGTCTCACCAATGCCCTGCATAACTGAAGCTTAATATCATTACATTTATATTCAATCCCTCTCGTAATAAAGGATAGCATTCCATTAGCTTTCTTAATTACTGTACATACATACTAACTTTTTGTGACCCATGTATGAGAACACCTAGATCCCTCTGCACCTCAGAATTATCCAGCTGTCCTCCATTTAAGAAATGCTCTGCTTCTTTGTTCCTGTCACATTTGCCAGATCTTTGCCCACTCAATCAACCTATCTATATCCATCTGCAAACTCCTCATGTCCTCTTCACAACATACTCCCTGCCTATCTTTGTGTCATCTGCAAATTTAGCTACCATGTCTTCACTCCCCTCATCTAAGTCATTGATGTAAATCGTGAAAAGTTGAAGCCCCAGTACAGACCCCTGTGGGACTCCATTCGTCATATCCTGCCAATCAGACAAAGACCAATTTGTCATACTCTCTTTTTTCTGTCAGCTAGCCAATCTTCTATCCATGCTACTATGAGCTTTTACTTTCCGTAATAACCTTTTATGTTGCACCTTATCAAATGCCTTCTGTAAATCTAAGTATAGCACATCTACAGGCTCCCCGTTATCCACAGCGCATGTTACTCCTTCAAAAAACTTCAATAAATTGGTTAAACATGATTTTTCTTTCATGAAACCATGTTGACTTCCTGATTGCCTTGAACTCTTCTAAATGCCCAGCTATAACCTCCTTAGTGATCAACTCTAACACCTTCCTCATGACAGACGTCAAGCTAACTGGCCTCTAGTTTCCTGTTTTCTGCCTCCCTCCCTCCTTGAATAGAGGGGTTATATTTGCTACTTTCCAATTTGATGGAACCTTTCCTGAATCTGGCGAATTTTGGAAAATTAACACCAGCCCATCAACTACTTCTTTAGCCACCTCTTTTAAACCCCTAGGATGTTGTCCACTGGGACCCGGAGACTTGCCAGCCTGCAGCTCCATCAGTTTGCTCAGTACCGTTTCTCTAGTGATTTCGATTTCACCAAGTTCCTCTCTCCCCTCCACCCCCTGATTTATAACTATTATTGGAATGTTTTTTGTATCCTCTATGGTGAACACAGAAGCAAAATATTTATTAACTTCTTCCACCATTTCCTTAATATCTACTATTAACTTCCCACTGTCACTCTCTAGAGGACAGACACTCACATTACTTACTCTTTTCCTGTTTAAATAGCTGTAGAAACTCTTGTTATCTGTTTTTACGTTTCTAGCTAGCTTCCTCTCATACTCTAATTTCTTTCTCCTGATTAACCTTTTAGCCATTCTCTGCCATTCTTTAAATTCTGACCAATCATCTGTCCTGCCACTCATCTTTGTGCAGTTATTTGCTTTTTCCTTAAATTTGATGCTTTCCTTAACTTCTTTAGTTAACCATGGATGGTGGGTCCTCCCCTTAGAATTTTTCTTTATAGTAAGAATGTACTTATTCTGAATACTCTGAAATATTCCCTTAAATGTCTGTCACTACTTTTCTATTGATCTATTCTCTAGTCTAGTTTCCCAGTTCACTTCAGCCAGCTCAGCTTTCACCCCCACAAAGTTTCCCTTATTTAAGTTTAAGATTCTAGTCTTAGACCCACTCTTCTCCCTTTCAAACTGGATATAAAATTCAATCATATTGTGGTCACTGCTACGTAAGGGTGACTGAGGTCATTAATTAACCCTGACATATGGCACAATACCAAGTCTAATATAACCTGCTCTCTGGTTGGTTCCAGAATGCGCTGCTCTAAGAAACTATCACAAAAGCATACTAAGAACTCCTCATCCAGGATACTACTGCCAATCTGATGTTTCCAGTTTATATGTAGATCCCCAGATCCTTCAATCTCTCCTTTACACTAATGCCTCTCGTACTGGTTGATCTACCTTGTACCTTCCCCCATCCTCTTTCCTGAGTTAACCTCATATGTAGTGGTTGCTGGACAGATTCACACAACAATTCTGGGATTAAAGGGTTAAGGTGTGGTTTAGAAAGTTCCATGGACTAATCGTGTGTTCCCTTGAGGAGCAAAGATCAAGGCATGACCTAATTGAGTTGTTAAAGATGTCAAAAGGATTTCACTGAGTAGATAGAGAGAAACTATTTCCTCTGGTTGTGAGGCGGAGCCCAGAACAAGGGGGCAGAACCTTCAGATTCGAGCCAGGCCGTTCAGGGGTGATGTCAGGAAGCACTTCACACACAGAGGGCAGTGGACATCTGGAACTCCCCTCCCAGAAAACCCACTCCTGTTCCTGTGGGACTAGTGCGATACACTATTCTCTGCTCAATGGGTCCAACTCAGTTCTTTGTGGGATCTTGCTATTCATATTACTTGCACTGCTGGAAAATCACAGCACTTCAAAGGAACTCATGGTAGATGAAGCTGTTTGTGATATTTGTGAGAGACGAGTTCAAGCTCCAGGTTCATAGCAGCCAAATGATAAATGAGCATTGATCTGGCAGGATAACCGGGAAGACTGAACTGCTAAGTTTAATATCATTGGATGGCATCAAACAAACTGATAATATGAAGATACCAGTGTAAGTAACTCTTTAGTCTAATACTGAAAACAAATGATCAGTTATTCAAAGCACATGAAATACAATAGAAAACATCTAATTAATTTCAGAATGTATTTCTTTGTGAATTCAGTGGCCAGGTTTAGGTTAGATTGTTTCTGACACTTGTTTAGTAACCTGAATGAGCACATTGAGAACCCTCAGCAGTGTCTCAAACTTCCTCATTCATTGTGGATAAACACAAGCAGCCTGAGGTTACCAGCAGATACTCTAGGTATGCACTGCCAGTACCCATTGCTAATGTCCACGTTGGTAGCCACATTAGGACACATCACCAGTGCTCACCTCGAGTATGTGGTAGTAATCGTTACCACACTTACCCAGCATGTCTGCCTGCTGCTGACACCTATGCCAGTGCCTATCATGTGGATCTGCCAATATTCCCTGTCTCAACAGCTAGGACTACCACCCACTGATAATACCTTGAGAATAAGCAGGAGTACATCCTGATCACTACAACCACTGACCAGAAAACCAGTTACTGCACAGTGCAAGTGCCAGCAAACACACAGTGTCAAACAAAATTCCATCAGGTCCAAATACAACTATCAGCCGATACACTCAAAAAATCAAATGTTAAAGTCAATGGGAGTCAGAAGGAAAACTCTTTGATGATTGGTGAGATCTTCCAGACAGCCATCGGGGACCAGCGGCCTGTCTTCACATGAGGGAACCCCAGGTCAACAGTGTTGAGATCTTGTGGACAATATCCTTTATTTTATAATGCCCATCCTCCAAAGCCCATCTCTGCAGAGAGACTCTATCTGTTTGTCTTTTGTTTGCTTGTGTGTGTGCTGGGGGAGTTCTTTAGGAAGCGATAGATAGTTATTATTCCCGAATACTATTGTGTGTTAACCAGTACTTGCAACTTGTTAAAAGAAGTTCCATTTTTAAAATAAATTAATCATTCTGAGTTTTTGAAACAAGCCTGGTCAGACTCTCACCAGCTCAGAGACACACACCTCGGTGGGACCTCGATCTAGAGCAGGCTCAGGTTCACAATCTGATGGGCACCGCACGGACACGGGTCTTTAGCAGGAGGAGGCAGGTTCAGCCGAGCTCCCCAGCGCTTGGAGGACTGTTGGGGAAGAGGCATCTGTGAGGTTTGGCCTTCCAACTCATCGCAGAGTCAGCAGAAGGTAGGGGAACATCACGCAGAGCTGTTGGGAGCTCTCAACAGAGTGGCGCACGAGTCAGAGAAGTGCGTCTGCCTGCTCTCTGATGAAGTGGTGCCCACTTGCGCACACATGGAGGTCCCCCATGGGGGAGGGTGGCAGACACTATGGAGACCCTGGTCCAGCAGAATGAGGAGATGCGTGCAGACCTGCAGTCCACTGCGGCAATCATGGAGGGGTTTCTGCAGTGGCAACTCGAGAAGGAAATGGGGCACCTCAATGTCCCTCCAGGTGCTCCTTCCCCTCAAGGAGTCAGGCCGGAGCCCTCGGGCACCCAAAAGGAGGAGGAGCAACAGCTGGATACCTCTGGGTCATTCACTCAGGAATCTCAGAGACTGTCCTCTCCCGCTGAGTCCCCTTTGCCTCTGACCCCCCTCAACCTCATCCTCTGTCAGCACAGAGGGAGCAGCTGGCCCAAAGAAGGACAGCCAAAGCAATCTGGGGCCCCCAAAGGCCTCGGTTCTCCAGGGGACCCATGACGAAGTCATCAGAGACAACAGGGCCAATCATTGCACAGGCTGTCTCCACCCCTGCTGCGGATGTCAGGGCAGCGCCTAGAAGAAGTGATAGGATGAGAAAAGTTAAGAAATTCTGACCACAAATGGTAGTGCAGGTGAACACATTTTGTCACTTTATATTATGAAAATATATTCACTTCCACTGAATAACATGTAGGTGTCTTTGCGCTTCTTTGACAGGCTTTGCGAGTCCTCCCCCTGCACCCCACCACACCCCCCCACCCCCACAGCCGGCCCACGAGTGATTCTGGAGGGACAGTGTGTGGGGCAGGGCTTTCTGGAGCCTGGTACTAGCCTCTCCCACACACACAGAGCCTTCCTCCATCGCACTTATCTCACTGTCTGGACATTCTCAATGCTGCCTGCTGGGGTTCACTTTCCGATGTCCATCTGAGCTGTATCTCCACCCAGCCACTGATCTCCTTCACATACATAACCTGCCCCCAATTTGAATGACATGGCTGTAGTCGAGGTTCTTATCAGCTCCTCTGTCCTGTCCCCTCCCCGAGTCACTCATGTCCTTTCCCCCATCACTGTCGACCCTCCTGGCACCACCTTCCACCTCCCCACCTGCCAACCAGAACCCTTGGCTTTCTGAGATGTCCAGGTGAACGTGTACATTCCCCACCTTCCTGAGAATCCCACCCCCATCCACACTGACCTTCCTGCCCTCCTCCTTCCCAACCCCAGGGTCCGTGTCTGCCTCCGACTTCCCTCAACATTATCATAGCAGCTTCACCCACCCAACCTGCAGGCTCCCAATGCCTCCATCATACTCACCATGCCCTCCTACCATGCCCACCCTCAGTTCATTCCCCAGGAAGCAAAATTGACTTCACAGACCCCTCCCTTGCACATTCACCTCAACATCCCCACCTTACTCCATCCTCCACCCTGACTCCCTCCTTCCCCTGGACTAACTCCTCCCTTCCAAACTCTTTTCCTTAAATATTCCTCCCCCATTAAACCTACCTCCCCACTTGTCACATTCTCACAGTGGATCATCCATTGCGTTTCCGCGCTAGTGTGAAACTAACTTTCAGCTTTCTTGACATATTGTCACCTTCCCCCAGACCACCCCCCCTCCCCACCAAAACACCCCCCACCATCCACACACCCTACCCCTCAGATGCACATTGGATGGTCAGTAAATTCAGACAGAGACTGGATGGACAGTGAAAGCAGGTGGACATGGAATGGTCAGTAATCTCAAACTGACTTTGGTATGGACAGAGGTAGCAGATGGATATGTGATGGTCAGTAATCTCACACTGAGCTTGGATGGACAGTGATCTCAGAATGATAGTCGATGAACAGTGATCACAGATGGACATTGGGTGGTCAGTAATCCCACTCTGAGTTTGAATGGTCAGCAATCTTAAACTGATTTTGGATGGACATTGATCTCAGATAGGCATTGGATGGTCAGTGATCTCAGACTGACTTTTGGTGGACAGTGATCCCAGTTTGACATTGGGTGATCAGTAATCTCAGACTGGGTTTAGATGGGAAGTGGTCACAAATGCACATTGGATGGTCAGTAATCTTCCACTGAGTTTGGATGGTCAGTGATAGCATATGGACATTGGATGGTCAGTAATCTCAGACTGAGATTGGGCAGCCGGTAATCTCAGAATGATATATAATGTGCAGTGATCACAGATGGACATGGGGTGGTCAGTAATCTCAGACTGAGTTTGGATGGACAGTGATCACAGATGGACATGGGGTGGTCAGTAATCTCAGACCGAGTTTGGATGGACACTGATCACAGATGGGCATTGAATGGTCAGTAGTTGCAGACTGAGCTTCGATGGACAGTGATCTCAGGTGGACATTGGGTGGGCAGTAATCTCAGACTGAGTTTGGATGGACAGTGAGGTCAAACTGAATTTGGATGGTCAGTGATCACAGGTGAATATGGGATGGTCAGTAACATCAGACAGAGTTTCGATCAACATTGATTGAGATGGAGATTGGATGATCAATAATCCCAGACTGATTCTGGGTGGAGAATGTTCTCAGGTGGACATAGGGTGGTCAGCAATCTCAGACTGAGTTTGTATGCACAGTGATCACAAGTGAGCATTAGATGGACAGTAATCTCTGTCTGAATTTGGATGGACCGTGATCTCAGTTGGACATTGGATAGTCAGTAATCTCAGACTGATTTTGGGTGGACCATGATCTCAGATTGACATTGGATGGTCTGTAACCTCAGACTGATTTTGGATGGACTGTGATCTCAGATGGACATTGGATAGTCAGTAATCTCAGACTGATTTTGGGTGGACTGTGATCGCAGATGGACATTGGATAGTCAGTAATCTCAGACTGATTTTGGGTGGAGAATGTTCTCAAGTGGACACGGGGTGGTCAGTAATTTCAGAATGAGTTTGGGTGGGCAGTGATAGCAAATGGACTTGGGATGATCAGTAATCTCAGCCTGAGTTTGGATGGACAGTGAGGTCAAACTGAGTTTGAATGGTCAGTGATCACAGATGAACATGGGATGGTCAGTAATATCAGACTGAGTTTGGATGGACAGTGAGGTCAAACTGAGTTTGAATGGTCGGTGATCACAGATGAACATGGGATGGTCAGTAATATCAGACTGAGTTTGGATGGACAGTGATCTCATAAGGACATTGGATAGTCAGTGATCTCAGACTGAGTTTTGGTGAACAGTGATCTCAGATGGGCATTGGATGGTCTGTAATCTCAGACTGATTTTGGATTGACAGTGATCTCTGATAGACATTGGAGGGTTTGGAATCTCAGGCTGAATTTGGAGGACATGATCGCAAATGGACATGGAATGGCCAGTAATCTCAGACTGAGTTACTGGACTGTAATGTCACACTGAGTTTGGATGGACAGAGATCTCAGATGGACATTGGATTGTCAACAATTTCAGACTGATATTGGATGGACAGTAATCTCAGACTGAGATTGGATGGTCAGTAAACTTAGACTGAGATTGGATGGACAGTGATCATAGATGGACGTTGGATGGTCAGTAATATCAGACAGAGTTTGTATGCACAGTGTTCGCAGATGTACATGGGATGATCAGTAATCATAGACTGAGCTTGGGTGAACAGTGATCTCAGATAGAATTTGGATGGTCAGGAATCTCAGACTGAGTGTGGATGGACTGTCATCTCAGACTGAATTGGATCGACAGCGATCGCAAATGGACATTGGATGGTCAGTAATCTGAGACTCAGTTTAGATGGTCAGTAATCTTAAACTGAGTTTGGATGGGCAGTGATCCCATATGGGCATTGGATGGTCATTAATCTCAGACTGATTTTGGATGGCCAGTAACATCTGATGGAAGTTTGGTTGTCAGTAATCTTAGGTTGAGTTTGGGTGTACAGTGACAGCAGATGGACATTGGAGGCTAAGTGAACTTGGTCCGAGCTTTGGTGGACTGTGAACTCAGAGGATGTTGGATGGTCAGTAATCCCAGACAGATTTTGGATAGACCATGATCTCAGATGGACATTGGATGGTCAGCATTCTCAAAATGTGTTTGGATGGACATTGTTCTCAGGCTGAGTTTGGATTGACCGTGATCGTAGATGGACATTGAATGGTCAGCTTTCTCTAAATGAGTTTGGATGGACAGTGTTCTCAGACTGAGATTTGATGGACAATAATTGCACAGCATCCTGGAATGGTCAGTAATCTCAAACTGAGTTTGGACGGAGAGTGATCACGGATGGACATTGGATGGCCATTAATCTCACTGTGAGTTTAGATTGGCAGTGATCTCAGATGCACATTTCATGGTCAGTAATCTCAGAATGAGTTTGGGTGGACTGTGATCGCAGATGGACATTAGATGATCAGTAATCTCAGAATGAGTTTGGATGATCTGTTAACTCAGACTGAAATTGGATGGTCAGTAAACTCAGGCTGAGATTTGATGGACAGTGATCACAGGGGACATGAGATGGTCAGTAATCTCAGACTGAGTTTGGATGGACAATGAACTCAGATGGACATTCAGATGGTCAATAATCTGAGACTGAGTTTGGATGGACAGTGATTTTAGGCTGAGTTTGGATGGACCATAATCGCAGATGGACATGGGATGGTCACTAATCTCAGACTGGGTTAATGGACTGTAATGTCATACTGAGTTTGGATGGATGGTGATATCTCAGACTGAGATTGGATAGTCAGTAATATAAGCCTAAAATTGGATGGACAGTGATCATGGATGTATATGGGATGGTCAGTAATATCAGACTGAGTTTGGATGGACAGTGATCACAAATGGACAAGGGATGGTCAGTAACTCAGACTGAGATTGAATGGACAGTAATCTCAGACTGGTCTTGGATGGCCCATGGTCACAGGCAGAGATTGGATGGACAATGATTGCAGATGGACACGGAATGGTCAGTAAACTCAGACTGAATTTGGACGGTCAGAAATATCAGACAGAGTTTGGATGGACAAAGATCGCAGATGGACAAGGGATGGTGAGTAATCTCAGACTGAGTTTTAATGGACAGTGTTCTCAGACTGAGTTTGGATGGACAGTGATCTCAGATGGACATTTGATGGTCAGTAAACTCAGGCTGAATTTTGGTGGATAGTGATCTTAATTGGTTAGTGAGTAATCTCAGAGGTTGAATGGAGAGTGATCTCAGACAGACATTTGATGGTCAGTAATCTCAGACTGAGTTTATATGGACAGTAATCACAGGTGGGGACTGGTTGGTTGGTAATCTCAGACTGAGTTTGGATGGATAATTACCTCAGATTGAGATTTGATGGACTGCGATCTTAGATTGAGTTTAGATGGACAGTGATCGCAGATGGATATGGGATGGTGAGAAATCATAGAGTGAGTTTGGGTGGACTGTGGTCAGAGATGGACAGTGGATGGTCTGTAATCTTAGGCTGAGTTTGGACGGACAGTGGTCTCAGGTGGAATTTAGTTGGTCAGTAATCTCAGGCTGCGTTTGGATGGGCAGAGATCTCAAACATGATTTTGGATGGTTAATAATCTCTGAAATTGGATTGTCAGGGATCTCAGATGGACATTGCGAGGGCAGTAATCAGGCTGAGATTTCATGGACAGTGACCTCTGATGGACGTTGGATGGTCATTAATCTCAGACTGAGTTTGGATATACAGTTATCTCAGATGGACATTGGATGGTGTGTAAACTCAGATGGAGTTTGAAAGGTCATTAATCTCAGATCAAGGTTTGCTGGACAGTGATCTCAAGTGGAATTGTGGAGTCAGTATTCTCAGACTGAGTTTTGTCTGGCAGTGATCTCAGAATCACATTGGGTGGTCAGTAATCTCACACTCAGTTTGGATAGGCATTGATCCCAGACTGAGTTTGGATGAACAGTGATCTCACATGGAGATTTGATGGACAGTGACCTTAGATTGAGTTAGGATGGACAGTGATCACAGATGGATATGGGATGGTGAGTAAACATAGACTGAGTTTGGATGGACAGTGATCTCAGGTGGACATTGGCTGGCCAGTAATCTCAGACTGGGTTTGGATAGACAGTGATCTCCGAATGGGTTTGGATGGACAGTGGTCTCAGACATGATTTTGAATGCAAAGTGATCTCAGGTTGAGTTTCAATATTCAGTAATCTCAGATGGACATTGTGGTGTCAGTAATCTCAGACTGTATTTGGTTGGACCATGATCTCAGGCTGAATTTGGATGGAGGGTGATCTCAGATGGACATTGGATGGTCAGTAATCTCAGATTGACTTTGAATGTACAGTAATCTCAGACTGAGTTTGGATGGACAGTGATGTCTGATGAACATTGAGTGGACAGTAATCTCAGACTGAGTTTGGATGGACAGTAATCTTAGATTTAGTTTCGATAGGCAGTGATTTAGTTGGACATTGGATGGACAATAATTCCAGACAGAGTTTGGTTCGACAGGGATCTCAGATGGACATTGGATGGTCAGTAATCTCAGACTCAGGTTGGATGGACAGTGATCTCAGATGGGCATGGGGTGGTCTGTATTCTCAGACTGAGTTTGAATGGACAGTTAAATCAGAGGGACTTTGGATGGTCAACAAATGTCAGACTGAGATTGGAAGGGACATTATTCTAAGACGGAGATTTGAAGAACAGTGATTTAATTGGACGTTGGATGGACAGTAATCCCATATTGAGTTTGGGATGGACAATTGCCTTTGAGGGGTAAAGGATTACCAGTAATCTCAACCAGATGATTCATTGGACGGTGATTTAGATGGATGTTGAATGAACAGTAATCCCAGACCGAGTTTCAATGGACATGGATCTCAGATGGACATTGGGTGCTCAGTAATCTCAGTCTGACTTTGGATGGACAGTGTTTTCACATGGACATTGAATGGTCAGTAATCTCAGACTGAGTTTGGATGGGCTGTAATCTCAAACTGGGTATGGATGATCAGTTATCTCAGACTGAGTTTGGATAGACAGTGATCTTGGATGGACATTGGAAGGTCAGCAAACTCAGATTGAGTTTGAATGGACTGTGACCTCAGACTGAGATTATGTGGACAGTGATTTAGTTGGACGTTGGATGGACAGTGATCCCAGACTGAGTTTGGATCATCAGGGACCTCAGATGGACATTGGATAGTCAGTAATCTCAGACTGAGGTTGGATGGACAGTGATCTCTGATGGACATGGGATCATCAGTTATCTCAGACTGAGTTTTCATGGGCAGTGGCCTCAGGTTGGCATTGGGTAGTCATTAACCTCAGGCTGAGTTTGGATGGACAGTGATCTCAGATGAGCATTGGGTGGTCAGTAATCTCAGACTCAGTTTGGATAGTCAGTAATCTCAGATTGAGTTTGGATGGGTATTAATCTCAGGCTGATGTTTCAACAGGCAGTGATTTAGATGGACATTGGATGGACAGCAATCCCAGTCTGAATTTTGATGGGCTGTGTTCTCAGATGGACATTGGATGCTGAGTAATCTCAGACTGCGTTTCGAAGAACAGTGATCTCTGATGTTCATGTGATGGACTGTAATCACTGACTGAGTTTGGATGGTCAGTAATCTCAGACTGATTTTGGATGGACAGTAATCTCAGACTGAGTTTGGATGGACATTTATGTCAGATGGACATTGGATGGTCAGTAATCTCAGACTGAGATTGGAAGGGACAGTAATCTTAGACTGAGGTTTGAAGAATAGTGACTAAATTGGATGTTGGATGGACTTGTAATCCCAGACTGAGTTTGGATCAGCCAGGATCTCAGATGGACATTGGATGGTCAGTAATTTCAGGCTGAGTTCAGATGGACAGAGATCTCAGATGGACATTGTCAGTAATCACAGACTGAGTTCGGTTTGACAGTGATCTCAGTTGGATATTGGATTGTCAGTAAACTCAGACTGACTTTGAATGGTCAATAATCTCAGGCTGAGTTTGGATGTACAGTCAACAATGATAGACTTGCAGTGATCAGTAATCTGAGACTGAGGTTTGATGGACAGTCAACAATGATGGACTTGCAGTGGTCAGTAATCTCAAACTGAGTTTGGATGGACAGTGATATCAGAGGACATTGGATGATCAGCAAATGTAAGACTGAGATTGGATTGACAGTAATCTTAGACTGAGTATCAACGGATGGTGATTTAGCTGGATGTTGGTTGGACAGTAATCCCAGATTTGTATGGAGTGACAGGAATCTCAGAAGGACATTGGATGGTCAGCAAATGTCAGGCTGAGATTGGAATGGACAGTAATCTTGGACTGAGATTTGAAGAACAGTGATTTAATTGGACATTGGATGGACTGTAATCCCAGACTGAGTTTAGATCGACTGGGGTCTCAGGTGGACATTGGATGGTCAGTAATTTCACGCTGAGTTCAGATGGACCGTGATCTCAGATGGACATTGTTAGTATCGCAGACTGAGTTTGGCTCGACAGTGATCTCAGTTGGATATTAGATTGTCAGTAAACTCAGACTGAGTTTGGAATGGACAGTCACCTTCGAGTGGCAATGGATGGTCAATAATCTCTGATTGAGTTGATGGATAGTGATCTTAAATGGACATTGGATAGCCAGTCATTTTAGACTAAGTTTAGATGGACAGTAATCTCAGACTGATGAATCAATGGACAGTGATTTAGATGGCCATTGGATGAACAATAATCCCAGACTGAGTTTGAATGGACATGGACCTCAGATGGACATTTTTTGGGCAGCAATCTCAGACTGAGCTGAAAGATCAGTTATCTCAGACTGAGTTTGGTTGCAAAGTGTTTGCAGATGGACATGAGATGGTGATTAATCTCAGACCGACTTTGGATGGACTGTCTTCTCAGACTGAATTTGGATGGACAGTGATCTGAGATGGAGATTGGATGGCCAGTAATTTCAGACTGAGTTTGGTTCGACAGTGATATCAGTTGGACATTGGATTGTCAGTAATCTCAGACTGAATTTGGATGGTCAGTCACCTTGGACAAGGATAGGATGGTCAGTAATCTCTGACTGATTTGATGGACAGTGATCTCAAATGGATATTGGATGGTTGGTAATCTCAAGACTGAGTCTGGATGGACAGTAATCTCTGTCTGATGTTTCAGTGGACAGTGATTTAGATGGACATTGGATGGACAGTAATCCCAGACTGAGTTTGGATTGTTATGGATCTCAGATGAACATTGGGTGTGCACTAATCTCAGACTGAGTTTGGATTGTTATGGATCTCAGATGAACATTGGGTGTGCACTAATCTCAGACTGAGTTTGGATTGTTATGGATCTCAGATGAACATTGGGTGTGCACTAATCTCAGACTGAGTTTGGATTGTTATGGATCTCAGATGAACATTGGGTGTGCACTAATCTCAGACTGAGTTTGGATTGTTATGGATCTCAGATGAACATTGGGTGTGCACTAATCCCAGACTGAGTTTGGATTGTTATGGATCTCAGATGAACATTGGGTGTGCACTAATCTCAGACTGAGTTTGGATTGTTATGGATCTCAGATGAACATTGGGTGTGCACTAATCTCAGACTGAGTTTGGATGGACAGTTACCTTTGAGGAAATAGGCTGGTCAGTAATCTCTGAATGAGTTAATGGACGGTGATCTCAAATGGACAATGGATTGTCAGTAATTTTGGACTGCGTTTAGATGGTCAGTAATCTCAGATTGATGTTTCGATGGACAGTGATTTAGATGGACATTGGGTGGGCAGTAATCTCAGACTGATTTTGGATGGACAGTCAACAATGTTGGACTTGCGATGGTCATTAATCACAGATTGAGTTTGGATGTACAGTCAACAATGATGGACTTGCGATGGTCAGTAATCTCAGACTGAGTTTGGAAAGACAGAGTCCTCTGGGCATTAGGTGGCTGGTAATCGTAGCCTGAGTTTGGATGGAGAGTGATAGCAGATGACATTGGATGGTCAGCAAATGTAAGACTGAGATTGGATTGACAGTAATCTTAGGCTGAGTATCAATGGACGGTGATTTAGATGGATGTTGGATGGACAGTAATCCCAGATTGTGTGTGGAGCAACAGGGATCTCAGATGTCCATTGGGTGGGCAGTAAACTCAGACTGAGTTTGGATGGGCAGGGATCTCAGAAGGACATTGGATGGTCAGTAATCTCAGACTGAATTTGGATGGTTGGATGGGCAGGGATCTCAGAAGGACATTGGATGGTCAGTAATCTCAGACTGAGTTTGGATGGTTGGATGCGCAGGGATCTCAGAAGGACATTGGATGGTCAGTAACCTCTGACTGAGTTTGGATGGTTGGATGGGCAGGGATCTCAGAAGGACTTTGGATGGTCAGTAATCTCAGACTGAGTTTGGATGGGCCGGGATCTCAGAAGGACATTGGATGGTCAGTAATCTCAGACTGAGTTTGTGTGGGCAGTGATCTTAGGTGAATATTGGTTTGTCAGTAATTTCAGACTGAGTTTGAATGGGCAGGCGTCTTTGAGGGCATAGGGTGGTCAGCAATCTCTGACTGAGCTGACAGACAGTGATCTCAAATGGACATTGGATGGTCATTAATTTCAGACTGCATTTGGATAGACAGTAATCTCAGATTGAAGTTTCAATGGACAGTGATTTAGATGGACATTGGGTGGACAGTAATCTCAGACTGAGCTTGGATGGACTGATTTCAGATGGACATTGGATGGGCAGTAATATCAGACTGAGTTTGGATGGACTGTAATCTCAGATTGAGTTTGGATGGACTGTAATCTCAGACTGACCTTGGATGGACTGTAATCTCAGACTGAGTTTGGATGGGTTGTAATCTCAGACTGAGTTTGGCTGATTAGTAATCTCAGGCTGAGTTTGGATGGACAGTGAACTCTGATGGTGATGGATGGTCAGTAACCTAATTTGGATAGGCAGTGAGATCAGATGGAAATTGGATGGTCAATAATCCCAGACTGCGTTTTGAAGAACAGTGATCTCTGATAGACATGGGATGGTCAGTAATCTCAGAGAGAGCTTGTATGGACAGTGATCTCTGACTGAGTTTGGATGGTCAGTAATCTCAGTCTGATGTTTTGGTGGACAGTGATTTGGATGGACCTTGGATGGACAGTAATACAACACAGAGTTTGGATAGACACCGATCTCAGATGGACATCGGTTGGGCTGTAATCTCAGGCTGAAGTTAGATGGACAGAAATTTCAGACTGAGTTTTGATGGACACTAAATGAGTCAAACATTGAATGGACAGTATTCCAAGAGTGAGTTTGGATCAACAGGGATCGCAGATGGACAATGGGCAGGCAGTAATCTCGAACTGAGATTGGGTGGACAGTGATTTCAGATGGACATTGGGAGGTCAATAATCTCATACTGAGTTTGGATGGACAGTGATCTCAGATGAACATTGGATGGTCAGTTATCTCATGCTAAATTTGGATGAACTGTAATCTCAGACTGAGTTGGATGGTCAGTAATCTCAGTCTGATGTTTCGGTGGACAGTGATTTGGATGGACCTTGGATGGACAGTAATTCAACACAGAGTTTGGATGGACACCGATCTCAGATGGACATTTAGTAGGCAGTAATCTCAGGCTGTGTTTGGATGGACAGTGATCTCAGATGGACATTGGGTGGTCAATAACCTCAGACTGAGTTTGGATGGACTGTAATTTCAGACTGTGTTTGGATGGACATGTGATTACTGTGATTAGTTGGACATTGAATGGACAGTAATCTCAGATGATGTTTCGAAGAACAGTGATCCCTGATGGACATGAGATTGTCAGTAAACTCAAACTGAGTTTGGATTGGCAGTAATATCTGATGGCTATGGGGTGGGCTGTAATCTCAGACTGAGTTTGGATGGTCAGTAATCTCAGACTGAGCTTAGATGGACAGTGATCTCTGATGGACATGGGATGGACTGTAATCTCAGACTGAGTTTGGATGGTCAGTAATCTCAGACTGAGCTTACATGGACAGTGATCTCTGATGGACATGGGATGGACTGTAATCTCAGACTGCGTTTGGATGGTCAGTAAACTCAGACTGATATTTTGTTGGACAATGATTTGGATAGACCTTGGTTGGACAGTAGTCCAACACAGAGCTTGGATGGACACCAATTTCAGATGGACATTGGCTAGGCAGTAATCTCAGACTAAGTTTCGATAGGCATTGATCTCAGATGGATAGTGGGTGGTCAGTAATCTCAGACTGAGCTCAACTGGATGGTGATTCACAAGGACGTTGGATGGACAATATTCAAGACTGACTTTGGATCAACAGGGATCTCAGATGGATATTGGGTTGGTCAGTAATCTCAGATTGAGTTTGGATGGACAGTGATCTCAGATGGACATTGTAGGATCAGTAATATCAGAATGAACTTGGATGGACAGAGATCTTAGATGGACATGGTATTGGGGAAAATTCTAGAGTCCATTATAAAAGATTTAATAGCTGAGCACGTGGAAAACAGTGGCAGAATCGGACAGAGTCAGCATGGATTTATGAAAGGGAAATCATGCTTGACAAATCTACTGGAATTTTTCGAGGATGTAACTAGTGGAGCTGATGAGAGGGACCCAGTGGATGTGGTTTATTTGGACTTTCAGAAAGCTTTCGACAAAGTCCCATTTAAGAGATTAGCGTGTAAAATTAAAGCGCATGGGATTGGGGGTAGTGTATTGAGCTGGATAGAAAACTGGTTGGCAGACAGGAAACAAAGAGTAGGAATAAACAGATCTTTTTCCGATTGGCAGTCAGTGACTAGTGGGGTACCGCAGCGATCGGTGCTGGGACCCCAGGTATTCACAATACATATTAATGATTTAATGAGGGAATTAAATGTAATATCTCCAAATTTGCAGATGACACAAAGCTGGGTGGGAGGGTGAGCTGTGAGGAGGATGCAGAGATGCTTCAGTGTGATTTGGACAAGCTGAGTGAGTGGGCAAATGCATGGCAGATACAGTATAATGTGGATAAATGTGAGGTTATCCACTTTGGTAGCAAAAACAGGAAGGCAGAT
Organism: Carcharodon carcharias; assembly: GCF_017639515.1. NCBI lineage: Eukaryota > Metazoa > Chordata > Chondrichthyes > Lamniformes > Lamnidae > Carcharodon > Carcharodon carcharias. The sequence goes on along the minus strand of NC_054478.1, from coordinate 5,240,006 downwards.
TATTATCTGAATGGCTATAAATTGAGAGAGGGGAATGGTCAACGAGACCTGGGTGTCCTTGTACACCAGTCGTTGAAGGTAAGCATGCAAGTGCAGCAGGCGGTAAAGGAGGCAAATGGTATGTTGGCCTTCATAACGAGAGTATTTGAGTACAGGAGCAGGGATGTCTTGCTGCAATTGTACAGGGCCTTGGTGAGACCACACCTGGAATATTGTGTACAGTTTTGGTCTTCTTATCTGAGGAAGGATGTACTTGCTATGGAGGGAGTGGAGTGAAATGTTACCAGACTGATTCCTGGGATGGCAGGACTGACATATGAGGAGAGATTGAGTTGGTAGGATTATATTCATTGAACGTTGGATGGTCAGTAACCCCAGACTGAGTTGGGTGAACAGTGATCTCAGGTGCACATTGTCAGTAATCACAGACTGAGTTCAGTTCGAGGGTGATCGTAGTTGGATATTGGATTATCAGTAATCTCACGCTGAGTTTTTATGGACAGTCATCTTGGAGGAGCATAGGGTGGTCACTAATCTCTGATTGAGTTTATGGACTGTGATCTCAAATGAACATTGGATGACCAGTGATCTCAGGCTGAGTTTGGATGGACAATGACTTAGATGGACATTGGATGGACAGTAATTGCAGACTGAGTTTGAATGGACATGCATTTCAGGTAGACATTGGGTGGGCAGTAATCTCAGGATGAGATCGGATGGACAGTGATCTCAAATGCACATTGTTAGTAATCTCAGACTAAGGTTGGATGGACAGTGATCTTAGGTAAGCATTGGGTGTTCAGTAATTTCAGACTGAGTTTGTATGGACGGTAATTTCAAATAGACATTGGATGGTCAATAATCTCAGACTGAGTTTAGATGGACTGTAATTTCAGATGGAGATTGGATGGTCAGTAATCTCTGACTGAGTTTGGATGGACAGGGATCTCTGCTGGACACTGAGTGGTCAATATCCTCAGACTGAGTTTGGATGGCCTATAATCCCAGACTGTGTTTTGATGGGCAGCAATTGCAGATTGACATTGGATGCTCAGTAATCTCAGACTGTGTTTGGATGGACAGAGATCATAGATGGACATCGGATGGACAGTAATCTCAGATGGGCAATGGTTGATTTGTAATCTCTGACTAGCTTTTAAAGGATTTAGTACTCTCAGGTTGAGCTTGGATGTACAGTGATTTCAGATGGACATTTGTTGGACAGTAATCTCAGGCTGAGTTTGGGTGGACAGTGATTCCTGATAGACATGGGATGGGCAGTAATGTCAGACTGAGTTTGCTTGGACAGTAATCTCAGATGGATTCTTCATGGGCAGTGATTCCAGATGGACATTGGATGGACAGTAATCTCAGGCTGAGTTTGTGTGGACAGTGACCTCAGATGGACATTGTCAATAATCTCAGACTGAATTTGGATGGACTGTAATCTCAGTCCCTGTTTGGAAGGACATTAATTGCAGATGGACATTGGATAGTCGGTAATCTTAGACTGAATTTGGATGGACAGTGATGTCTGATGGATTTAGGATGGATTGTAATCTCAGACTGAATTTAGATGGTTAGCAAACTCAAGCTGAGTTTGAATTAAAAGTGATGTCTGATGGACATGCGATGACCAGTAATCTCCAACTGACTTTGGATGGACAGCCTACTCTGATGGACATTCAATGGTCAGTAATCTCAGACTGACTTTGGATGGACAGCCAACTCTGATGGACATTCAATGGTCAGTAATCTCAGACTGACTTTGGATGGACAGCCAACTCTGATGGACTTTCAATGGTCAGTAATCTCAGACTGAGTTTGGATGGACAGTGATCTCTACTGGCCATTAGGTGGTCAATAACCTCAGACTGAGTGTGGATGCACTGTAATCTCAGACTGCGTTTGGATGGACAGTAATTGCAAGTGGACATTGGATGGTCAGTAATCTCAGGCTGAGTTTCGAAGAACAATGATCTCTGATGGACATTGCATGGTCAGTAATCTCAGACTGAGTTTGGATGGACTGTGATCTCTGATGGACATAGAATGGACTGTAAGCTCAGACTGATTTTGCATTGTCATTGATCTCTGTTGGACAATGGATGGACAGTAATAACATACTGAGTTTGTTTGGACAGTAATCTCAGACTGAGTTTCGATGGACAGTGATCTCTAATGAAATCTGGATGGTCAGTAAGATCAGAATGAGTGTGGATGGTCTGTAAACTCAGACCGAGCTTGGATGGACAGTAATCTGAGGCTGAGTTTGGTTGGATGGTAAAACACAAAACAGAATTACCTGGAAAAACTCAGCAGGTCTGGCAGCATCGGCGGAGAAGAAAAGAGTTGACGTTTCAAGTCCTCATGACCCTTCAACAGAACTGATCTTTCTTTACAAGGAGAGGGAAATATAAGCTGGTTTAAGGTGGGGAGGGGAGAAGTGGAGGGGGGTGTTAGGATAGGAGCAGATCATCAAAAGATGTCACAGACAAAAGAACAAAAGAACACAGAGTTGTTAAAGTTGGTGATATTATCTAAACGAATGTGCTAATTAAGAATGGATGGTAGGGCAATCAAGGTACAGCTCTAGTGGGGGTGGGGGAGCATAAAAGATTTAAAAATAATGGAAATAGGTGGGAAAAGAAAAATCTATATAAATTATTGGGAAAAAAAAACAAAAGGAAAGGGGAAGAACCAGAAAGGGGGTGGGAATGGAGGAGGGAGCTCAAGACCTAAAGTTGTTGAATTCAATATTCAGTCCGGAAGGCTGTAAAGTGCCTAGTCGGAAGATGAGGTGTTGTTCCTCCAGTTTGCGTTGGACTTCACTGGAACAATGCAGCAAGCCAAGGACAGACATGTGGGCAAGAGACCAGGGTGGAGTGTTAAAATGGCAAGCGACAGGGAGGTTTGGGTCATTCTTGCGGACAGACCGCAGGTGTTCTGCAAAGCGGTCGCCCAGTTTACGTTTGGTCTCTCCGATGTAGAGGAGACCGCATTGGGAGCAACGAATGCAGTAGATTAAGTTGGGGGAAATGCAAGTGAAATGCTGCTTCATTTGAAAGGAGTGTTTGGGCCCTTGGACGGTGAGGAGAGAGGAAGTGAAGGGGCAGGTATTATGTCTTTTGTGTGGGCATGGGGAGGTGCCATAGGTGGGGGTTGTGGAGTAGGGGGTGATGGAGGAGTGGACCAGGGTGTCCCGGAGGGAACGATCCCTACAAAATGCCGACAGCGGGGGTGAAGGGAAGATGTGTTTGGTGGTGGCATCATGCTGGAGTTGGCGGAAATGGCGGAGGATGATCCTTTGAATGCGGAGGCTGGTGGGGTGATAAGTGAGGACAAGGGGGACACTATCATGTTTCTGGGAGGGAGGAGAAGGTGTGAGGGCGGATGTGCGGGAGATGGGCCGGACACAGTTGAGGGCCCTGTCAACGACCGAGGGTGGAAAACCTCGGCTAAGGAAGAAGGAGGACATGTCAGAGGAACTGTTTTTGAAGGTAGCATCATCGGAACAGATGCGACGGAGGCGAAGGAACTGAGAGAATGGGATGGAGTCCTTACAGGAAGCGGGGTGTGAGGAGCTGTAGTTGAGGTAGCTGTGGGAGTCGGTGGGTTTGTAATGGATATTGGTGGACAGTCTATCACCAGAGATTGAGACAGAGAGGTCAAGGAAGGGAAGGGAAGTGTCAGAGATGGACCACTTGAAAATGATGGTGGGGTGGAGATTGGAAGCAAAATTAATACATTTTTCCAAGTCCCGACGAGAGCATGAAGCGGCACCGAAGTAATCATCGATGTACTGGAGAAAGAGTTGTGGAAGGGGGCCGGAGTAGGACTGGAACAAGGAATGTTCCACATACCCCATAAAGAGACAGGCATAGCTGGGGCCCATGCGGGTACCCATAGCCACACCTTTTATTTGGAGGAAGTGAGAGGAGTTGAAGGAGAAATTGTTCAGTGTGAGAACAAGTTCAGCCAGATGGAGGAGAGTAGTGGTGGATGGGGATTGTTCGGGCCTCTGTTCAAGGAAGAAGCTAAGGCCCCTCAAACCATCCTGGTGGGGGATGGAGGTGTAGAGGGATTGGACGTCCATGGTGAAGAGGAAGCAGTTGGGGCCAGGGAACTGGAAACTGTTGATGTGACGTAAGGTGTCAGAGGAATCACGGAAGTAGGTGGGAAGGGACTGGACAAGGCGAGAGAGAAGGGAGTCAAGATAATGAGAAATGAGTTCCATGGGGCAGGAGCAAGCTGACACGATCGGTCTACCAGGACAGTTCTGGTTCTGGTTGGATGGTAGTTTTACAAGGGCAAGGGATGGTCAGTAATCTCTGACTGAGTTGATGGACAGTGATCGCAAAGGTACATTGGATGGACTGTAATTTCATACCAAGTTTGGATGTACAGTGATCTAAAATGGACATTGGATGGTCAGTAATCTTAGACTCAGTTTGGATGGTCAGCGTGCTCAGACTGAGCATGCTTGGACTATAAACTCAGAGTGAGTGTTGATGGACAGTGATCACACATTGAAATGGGATGGAGGGTAATCTCAGACTGAGTGTTGATGGACAGTGATCTCAGGCTGAATTTGGATGGCCAGTGATTGCTGATGGACATGGGATGGTCAGTATTCAGAAACTGAATTTGGATGGACAGTGATCTCAGTCAGACATTGAATGGACAGTAATCTCAGTCTGAGTTTGGATGGACAGTGATCTCAGACTGAGAATTGATGGACAATGATCGCAGATGGACATGGGATGGTCAGTAATCAGGAACTGAATTTGGATGGACAGTGATCTCAGACTGAGATTGATGGACAGTGAACGCAGATGGACATGGGCTGATCAGTTATCTCAGGCTGATTCTGGGTGGACTGTGATCTCAGATGCACATTGAGAGGTAGTTAAGCTCAGTCTGAGTTTGGATAGACGTTGATCTCTGATGGACATTGGTGGTCAGTAACCTCAGACTGGGTTCCAATAGACAGAAATCTCAAGCTGAGCATGGATGTGCAGTAGTATTGTAGGGGCATAGGATGGTCAGTAACCTCAGACTGGGTTCCAATAGACAGAAATCTCAAGCTGAGCATGGATGTGCAGTAGTATTGTAGGGGCATAGGATGGTCAGTAATCTCAGACTGAGTTTGAATGGACAGAACTTTCAGACTGAGTTTAGATGGACAGTGATCTTAGATGGACATTGCATGGACAGTAATCTCAGGTTGAGTTTGAATGGACAGTGATTGCAGATGGACATTGGATGGTCCATATCCTCTAACTGAGTTTGGATGGACAGTGATCTCAGATGGTCATTGGATATACAGTAATCTCAGCCTGAGTTGGGATCGACAGTGATCTCAGGTGGACATTGACTGTCAGTAATCTAAGACTGAGTTTGGATGGAGAGTGATTCAGACTGAGAATTGATGGACAGTGATCACAGATGACAATGGGATAGTCAATAATCTCAGGCTGGGTTTGGGTAGACAGTGATTTCAGATGCACATTGGGAGGTCAAGTAATCTCACTGTGAGTTCGGATAGATGTTGATCTCAGCTTGAGTTTGGATGGACAGTGATCCCAGGTGGACCTTGTGTGGTCAGTAATCTCAGACTGAGTTCGAATGAAAACTGATCTCAGATTGAGAACTGATGGACAGTGATCACAAATGGACATTGGATGGTCAGTAATCTCAGGCTCAGTTTTGATGGACATTAATCTCTGATAGACATTGGATGGTCAGTGATCTCAGATTGAGTTTAGCTGGACAGTGGTCCCAGGTGGGCATTGTCAGTAATCTCAGAATGAGTTCAGATCGACAGTCGCCTTAGAGGGGCATAGGATAGTCAGCAATCTCTGACTGAGTTGACGGACAGTTATCTCAAATGGACATTGGATGATCAATCATCTCAGACTGAGTTTGGATGGACAGTACTTTCATACTGATGTTTCGATGGACAGTGATTTAGATGGATGTTGGATGGATGGTAATCCTAGACTGAGTTTGGATGGACAGTGATCGCTGATGGACATGGATGACCAGTAATCACAAACTGAATGTGGATGGGTGGCGATCTCAGGTGGACATTGAATGGACAGCAATTTCAGCCTGAATTTAGATGGAAAGTGATCTCAGGTGGACTTTGAGTGCTTAGTAATCTCAGTCTTTGTTTTTATGGACAGTAATCACAAACTGAGCATGGATGGACAGAGCTCTTATAGGGGTATAGGATGGTCATTAACCTCAGACTGAGTTTGAATGGACAGTACTTTCAAACTGAGTTTAGATGAACAGTGATCTTAGATGGACATTGCATTGACAATAATCTCAGGCTGAGTTTGGATGGACAGTGATTGCAGATGGGTGGTAGATCATCCATATCCTCTGACTGAGTTTGGATGGACAGTGATCTATATCTGAGTTTGGATGGACAGTGACCTCAGATGGTCATTGGATGGTCAATAATCTCAGCATGATTTTGGATGGACAGTGATCCCAGGTGGACCTTGTGTGGTCAGTAATCTCAGACTGAGTTCGAATGAAAACTGATCTCAGATTGAGAACAGATGGACAGTGAACACAAATGGACATTGGATGGTCAGTAATCTCAGGCTCAGTTTTGATGAACATTAATCTCTGATAGACATTGAATGGGTAGTGATCTCAGACTGAGTTTAGGTGGACGGTGATATCAGATGGACATTGGATGGTCGGCAATCTCAGACTTAGTTTGGATGGACTGTAATCTCAGACTGGATGGTCAGTAATCTCAGACTGAGTTTGGACAGACAGTGATCTCTGCTGAACTTTGGGTAGTCAATAACCTCAGACTAAATTTGGTTAGTCAGTAACCTCAGACTGCATTTGGATGGACAGTGATGTCAGGTGTACGTTGGATAGTCAGCAATCCCAGACTGAGTTTGGATAGACAGTGATCTCAGATGTACATTGGAAGGTCAGTAACATCGTATTGAGTTTGGTTGGACAGTAATTGCATGTTTCGATGGACAGTGATTTCAAAAAGACATTGGATGGTTAGTAATATGGAGAATGGGATTGGAAGGACGGAGTTCTCAGATGGACATTGGCAGGTCAACAACTTCAGACTGAGTTTGGATGGGCTGTAATCTCAAACTAAATTTGAGTGGACAGTAATTGCAGATGGACATTGGATGGACAGTAATCTGATGCTGAGTTTGGATGATATGGATCTCAGGTGGACATTGGGTGGGCAGTAATCTCAGACTGAGTTTGAATGGACAGTCACCTTAGAGGTGCATAGGATGGTCAGTAATCTCTGACTGAGTTGATGGACAGTGATCCCAGAATGACATTGCTGGGCAATATTCACAGGCTGAGTTTGGAAGGAATTGCTATCAGATGGACATTGGGTGGTCAGTAATCTAAGACTGAGTTTGGATGGACAGAGACCTCTGATGCACATTGAATGGTCAGTTTGGATGGACTGTGATCTCTGACTGAATTTTGATGGAAAACAATTGCAGGCTTAGTTTGGATGAATGCTGATTTCAAAGGGAAAAGGAAGGGTCAGAAAAATCAGACTGAGTTCGGACAGTCAGTAATCTTAGTCTGAGTTTGAATGGACAGTGATCTCAGACTGAGATTGGATGGTCAGTGAAATTAGACTGAGTTTGGAAGGTCAGTAATCTCAGACTGAGTTTGGATGCACATTGATCATGGACTGAGTTTGGATGGTCAGTGATCTCAGATGGACTTTGGATGGGCAGTAATCTCAGACAGAGTTTAGATGGACAGTAATCTCAGACTGAGTTTGGATGGTCAGTGATTTCAGACTGAGTTTGGATGGTCAGTAATCTCAGGCGGAGTTTGGATGGTCTGTAATCTCAGACTGAGTTTGGATGGTCAGCAATCTCAGACTGAGTTTGGATGATCTGTAATCTCTGACTGAGTTTGCATGGTCAGTGACATCAGATGCACATTGAATGGTCAGTTTAAATGGACAGTGCTCTCAGATGGACTTTGGTTGGACAGTGGTCTTAGACTGAGTTTGGATGTACAGTGATCTCAGATGGACTTTGGATGGTCAGTAATCTCAGAATGAGTTTGGATGGACAGTGATTTCAGAGTGAGTTTGGATGGTCAGTAATCTCAGACTGAATTTGGATGGTCATTAATCTCAGATTGAGTTTGGATGGTCAGTGATCTCAGGCTGAGTTTGGATGGTCAGTGATCTTAGACTGAGTTTGGAAAGTCAGTAATCACAGACTGAGTATGGATGGTCAGTGATCTCAGATGGACTTTGGATGGACAGTGGTCATAGACTAAGTTTGGATGGACAGTGACCTCAGATGCACATTGAATGGTCAGTTTTGTATCGACAGTGATAATGGACTAAATTTGCATGGCAGTGATCTCAGATGCACTTTGGATGGTCAGTCATCTCAGACTGAGTTTGGATGGACTGTGACATCAGATGGACTTTGGATGGTCAAATACCTTATGCTGAGTTTGGATTGACAATAATCTTAGACAGAGTTTGGATGGTGAGTAATCTCAGACTGAATTTGGATGTTCAGATATCTCAGACTGAGTTTGGATTGTCAGTGATCTCAGACGGAGTTTGGATGGACAGTGACATCAGTTGCACATCGAATGGTCAGTTTAGATGGACAGTGATCTCTGAATGAGGTTGGAGCGACAGTGATCTTAGACTGAGTTTGTAAGAACAGTAATATCAGACAGCGTATGGATGGACAGTAATTTCAGACTGCATTTGGAAAGACAGTTATCTCAGACAGAGTTTGGATGGGCAGTGATTTCAGACTGAGTTTGGATGGTCAGAAATCTGACTGAGTTTGGATGGTCAGTGATCTCAGACTGAGGTTGGATCGACAATGCTCTCAGATGGACTTTGGATGGACAGTGAGATTAGACTGAGTTTGGATGGACAGTGAGCTCAGATGCACATTGAATGGTAAGTTTTGAATGGACAGTGATTTTAGACAGAATTTGGATGGGCAGTGATCTCAGATGGACTTTGGATGGTCAGTAATCTCAGACTGAGTTTGGATGGACAGTGACATCAGATGGATTTTGGATGGTCAATTATCTTATGCTGAGTTTGGATCAACAATAATCTCAGACAGAGTTTGGATGGTGCGTAATCTCAGACTGAGTTTGGATGTTCAGTAATCTCAGACTGAGTCTGGATGGTCAGTGATCTCATATTGAGTTTGGATGGACAGTGACATCAGTTGTAAATAGAATGGTAAGTTTAGATGGACAGTGATCTCTGACTGAGTTTGGATCGACAGTGATCTTAGACTGAGTTTGGATGGACAGTAATATCAGTCTGAGTTTGGATGGTCAGTAATCTCAGACTGAGTTTGGATGGACAGTGATCTCAAATGGACTTTGGATGGCCAGTGATCTCAGACTGCGTTTGGATGGATATTAATTTCAGACTGAGTTTGGTTGGTCAGTAATCTCAGACTGAGTTTGAATGGTCAGTAAACTCAGACTGAGTTTGGATGGTCAGTAATCTCAGACTGAGTTTGGATGGTCAGTGATCTCAAGACTTAGTTTGTATGATCAGTGATCGAAGACTGAATTTGGATGGTCACTAATCTCAGACTGAATTTGGATGGACAGTAATATCAGACTGAGTTTGGATGGTCAGTGATCTCAGACTGAGTTTGGATGGTCCGTGATCTCAGATAGACTTTGGATGGACAGTGGTCCTAGACTAAGTCTGGATGGACAGTGACCTCAGATGCACATTGTATGGTCAGTTTGTATCGACAGTGATAATAGACTAAATTTGGATTGCAGTGATCTCAGATGGACTTTGGATGGTCAGTCATCTCAGACTGAGTTTGGATGGACTGTGACATCAGATGGAGTTTGGATGGTCAATTAACTTACACAGAGTTTGGATCGACAATAATTTCAGACAGAGTGTGGATGTTGAGTAATCTCAGACTGAATTTGGATGTTCAGTAATCTCAGACTGAGTTTGGATTGTCAGTGATCTCAGACTGAGTTTGGATGAACAGTGACATCAGATGCACATTGAGTGGTCAGTTTAGATGGACAGTGATCTCTGAATGAGTTTGGATCGACAGTGATCTTATACTGAGTTTGGTTGCACAGTGATCTCAGACTGAGTTTGGATGGGCAGTGACTTCAGACTGAGTTTGGATGGTCAGTAATCTCACCCTGAGTTTGGATAGTCTGTAATCTCAGTAACCTGAGACTGAGTTTGGATGTTCCGTAATCTCAGACTGAGTTTGGATGGTCAGTGATGTCAGACTGATTTTGTATGGAAAGTGACATCAGAAGCACACTGAATTGTCAGTTTATATGTACGATGTTCTCAGACTGAGTTTGGATGGTCAGTGATCTCTGACTGAGTTTGGATCGACAGTGCTCTAAGATGGAGTTTGGATGGACAGTGATCTTAGACTGAGTTTGGATGTACAGTGATCTCAGATGGACTTTGGATAGTCAGTAATCTCAGAAAGAGTTTGGATGGACAGTGATTTCAGACTGAGTTTGGTTGGTCAGTAATCTCAGACTGAGTTTGAATGGTCAGTTAACTCAGACTGAGTTTGGATGGTCAGTGATCTCAGACTGAGTTTGGATGGACAGTGATCTCAGACTGCGTTTGGATGGTCAGTGATCTCAGACTGAGTTTGGATGGACAGTGACATCAGATGGACTTTGGATGGTCAATTATCTTATGCTGAGTTTGGATCAACAATAATCTCAGGCAGAGTTTGGATGGTGAGTAATCTCAGACTGAATTTGGATGTTCAGTAATCTCAGACTGAGTTTGGATTGTCAGTGATCTCAGACTGAGTTTGGATGGACAGTGACATCAGATGCACATCAAATGATCAGTTTAGCTGGACAGTGATCTCAGACTCTGTTTGGATCGACAGTGATCTCAGACTGAGTTTGGATGGTCAGTGATCTCTGATTGAGTTTGGATCTACAGTGCTCTCAGATGGACTTTGAATGGACAGTGATCTTAGACTGCGTTTGGATGTACAGTGATCTCAGATGGAGTTTGGATTGTCAGCAATCCCAGAATGAGTTTGGATGGTCAGTGATCTCAAATGGACTTTGGATGGCCAGTGATCTCAGACTGCGTTTGGATGGATATTAATTTCAGACAGCGTCTGGATGGACAGTTATCTCAGACGGAGTTTGGATGGGCAGTGATTTCAGACTGAGTTTGGATGGTCAGTGATGTCAGACTGAATTTGGATGGACAATGACATCAGATGGACTTGGGATGGTCAATTATCTTATGCTGAGTTTGGATCAACAATAATCTCAGACAGAGTTTGGATGGTTTGTAATCTCAGACTGAGATTTAATGATCTCAAACCTCAATCTGAGTTTGGATGGTCAGTGATCTCAGATGGACTTTGGATGGTCAGTAATCTCAGACTGAGTTTGGATGGTCAGTAATCTCAGAATGAGTTTGGATGGTCTGTAATCTCAGACCGAATTTGGATGGTCAGTAATCTCAGACTGAGGTTGGATGGTCTCTAATCTCAAACTGAGTTTGGATGGTCAGTGATGTCAGACTGAGTTTGGATGGACAGTGACATCAGATGCACATTGAATTGTCAGTTTAGATGTACAGTGATCTCAGACTGAGTTTGGATGGTCAGTGATCTCTGACTGAGTTTGGATCGACAGTGCTCTCAGAAGGGCTTTGGATGGACAGAGATCTTAGACTGAGTTTGGCTGTACAGTGATCTCAGATGGACTTTGGATAGTCAGTAATCTCAGAATGAGTTTGATGGACAGTGATTTCAGACTGAGTTTGGTTGGTCAGTTATCTCAGACTGAGTTTGGATGGTCAGTGCTCTTAGACTGAGTATGTATGGACAGTACTATCAGACTGAGTTTGGATGGTCAGTGATTTCAGACTGAGTTTTGATGGACAGTAATCTTCAGACTTAGTTTGTATGATCAGTAATCTCAGACTGAATTTGGATGGTCACTAATCTCAGACTGAATTTGGATGGACAGTAATATCAGACTGAGTTTGGATGGTCAGTGATTTCAGACTGAGTTTGGACGGTCAGTGATCTCAGACTGAGTTTGGATGGCCCGTGATATCAGATAGACTTTGGATGGACAGTGGTCATAAACTAAGTCTGGATGGACAGTGAGCTCAGATGCACATTGCATGGTCAGTTTGTATCGACAGTGATAATAGACTAAATTTGGATGGCAGTGATCTCAGATGGACTTTGGATGGTCAGTCATCTCAGACTGAGTTTGGATGGACTGTGACATCAGATGGACTTTGGATGGTCAATTAACTTATGCTGAGTTTGGATTGACAATAATTTCAGACAGAGTGTGGATGTTGAGTAATCTCAGACTGAATTTGGATGTTCAGTAATCTCAGACTGAGTTTGCATTGTCAGTGATCTCTGACTGAGTTTGGATGGACAGTGACATCAGATGCACATTGAATGGTCAGTTTAGATGGACAGTGATCTCTGAATGAGTTTGGATCGACAGTGATCTTATACTGAGTTTGTATGGACAGTAATATCAGACTGAGTTTGGATGGGCAGTAATCTCAGACTGAGTTTGGATGGACAGTAATGTCAAAAGGACTTTGGATGGACAGTGATCTCAGACTGCGTTTGGATGGACAGTAATTTCAGTTTGAGTTTGAATGGACAGTTATCTCAGACTGAGTTTGAATGGGCAGTGATTTCAGACTGAGTTTGGATGGTCAGTGATCTCAGACTGAGATTGGATCGACAATGCTCTCAGATGGACTTTGGATGGACAGCGAGATTAGACTGATTTTGGATTTACATTGACCTCAGATGGACTTTGGATGGTCAGAGATGTCAGACTGAGTTTGGATGGGCAGTGACCTCAGATGCACATTGAATGGTCAGTTTTTTATCGACAGTGATAATAGACTAAATTTTGATGGCAGTGAACTCAGATGGACTTTGGATGGTCAGTCATCTCAGACTGAGTTTGGATGGACTGTGACATCAGATGGTCTTTGGATGGTCCATTAACTTATGCTGAGTTTGGATGAACAATAATTTCAAACAAAGTTTGGATGGTGAGAAATCTCAGACTGAATTTGGATGTTCAGTAATCTCAGACTGACTTTGGATTGTCAGTGATCTCAGACGGAGTTTGGATGGACAGTGACATCTGATGCACATTGAATGGTCACTTTAGATGGACAGTGATCTCTGAATGAGTTTGGATCGACAGTGATTCTAGACTGAGATTGTATGGACTGTAATATCAGACTGAGTTTTGATCGTCAGTAATCTCAGACTGCGTTTCGATGGACATTAATCTCACACTGAGTTTGGACGGTCTGTAATCTCAGACCGACTTTGGATGGTCAGTAATATGAGACTTAGTTTGGATGTTCTGTAATCTCAGACTGAGTTTGGATGGTCAGTGATCTCAGACTGATTTTGGATGGGCAGTGACATCAGATGCACATTGAATTGTCAGTTTAGATGTATGATGATCTCAGACTGAGTTTGGATGGTCATTAATCTCAGACTGAGTTTTGACGGTCAGTGATTTCAGACTGAGTTTGGATGGTCAGTAATCTCACACTGAGTTTGGATGGTCTGTAATCTCAGACCGACTTTGGATGGTCAGTAATATGAGACTGAGTTTGGATGTTCTGTAATCTCAGACTGAGTTTGGATGGTCAGTGATGTCAGACTGATTTTGGATGGAAAGTGACATCAGATGCACACTGAATTGTCAGTTTAGATGTACAGTGATCTCAGAGTGAGTTTGGATGGTCAGTGATCTCTGACTGAGTTTGGATCGACAGTGCTCTAAGATGGACTTTGGATGGACAGTGATCTTAGACTGAATTTTGGATGTACAGTGATCTCAGATGGACTTTGGATAGTCAGTAATCTCAGAAAGAGTTTGGATGGACAGTGATTTCAGACTGAGTTTGGTTGGTCAGTAATCTCAGACTGAGTTTGAATGGTCAGTAAACTCAGACTGAGATTGGATGGTCAGTGAACTCAGATGGACTTTGGATGGTCAGTAATCTCAGACTGAGTTTGGATGGACAGTAATCTCAGAATGAGTTTGGATGGTCTGTAATCTCAGACCGAATTTGGATGGTCAGTAATCTCAGACTGAGTTTGGATGGTCTCTAATCTCAAACTGAGTTTGGATGGTCAGTGATGTCAGACGGAGTTTGGATGGACAGTGACATCAGATGCACATTGAATTGTCAGTTTAGATGGACAGTGATCTCTGAATGAGTTTGAATCGACAGTGATTCTAGACTGAGATTGTATGGACTGTAATATCAGACTGAGTTTTGATCGTCAGTAATCTCAGACTGCGTTTCGATGGACATTAATCTCACACTGAGTTTGGACGGTCTGTAATCTCAGACCGACTTTGGATGGTCAGTAATATGAGACTTAGTTTGGATGTTCTGTAATCTCAGACTGAGTTTGGATGGTCAGTGATCTCAGACTGATTTTGGATGGACAGTGACATCAGATGCACATTGAATTGTCAGTTTAGATGTATGATGATCTCAGACTGAGTTTGGATGTTCAGTGATCTCTGACAGAGTTTGGATCGACAGTGCTCTCAGATGGACTTTGGATGGACAGAGATCTTAGACTGAGTTTGGATGTACAGTGATCTCAGATGGACTTTGGATAGTCAGTAAACTCAGAATGAGTTTGGATGGACAGTGATTTCAGACTGAGTTTGGTTGGTCAGTAATCTCAGACTGAGTTTCAAAGGTCAGTAAACTCAGACTGAGTTTGGATGGTCTGTAATCTCAGACCGAATTTGGATGGTCAGTAATCTCAGACTGAGTTTGGATGGTCTCTAATCTCAAACTGAGTTTGGATGGTCAGTGATGTCAGACTGAGTTTGGATGGACAGTGACATCAGATGCACATTGAATTGTCAGTTTAGATGTACAGTGATCTCAGACTGAGTTTGGATGCTCAGTGATCTCAGCCTGAGTTTGGATGGACAGTAATATCAGACTGAGTTTGGATGGTCAGTGATTTCAGACTGAGTTTGGATGGTCAGTGATCTCAGACTGAGTTTGGATGGTCCGTGACCTCAGATAGACTTTGGATGGACTGTGGTCATAGACTAAGTCTGGATGGACAGTGAGCTCAGATGCACATTGAATGGTCAGTTTGTATCGACAGTGATAATAGACTAAATTTGGATGGCAGTGATCTCAGATGGACTTTGGATGGTCAGTCATCTCAGACTGAGTTTGGATGGACTGTGACATCAGATGGACTTTGGATGGTCAATTAACTTATGCTGAGTTTGGATTGACAATAATTTCAGACAGAGTGTGGATGTTGAGTAATCTCAGACTGAATTTGGATGTTCAGTAATCTCAGACTGAGTTTGCATTGTCAGTGATCTCAGACTGAGTTTGGATGGACAGTGACATCAGATGCACATTGAATGGTCAGTTTAGATGGACAGTGATCTCTGAATGAGTTTGGATCGACAGTGATCTTAGACTGAGTTTGTATGGACAGTAATATCAGACTGAGTTTGGATGGGCAGTAATCTCAGACTGAGTTTGGATGGACAGTAATCTCAGACTGAGTTTGGATGGACAGTAATGTCAAATGGACTTTGGATGGACAGTGATCTCAGACTGCGTTTGGATGGACAGTAATTTCAGTTTGAGTTTGAATGGACAGTTATCTCAGACTGAGTTTGAATGGGCAGTGATTTCAGACTGAGTTTGGATGGTCAGTGATCTCAGACTGAGTTTGGATCGACAATGCTCTCAGATGGACTTTGGATGGACAGCGAGATTAGACTGATTTTGTATTTACATTGACCTCAGATGGACTTTGGATGGTCAGAGATGTCAGACTGAGTTTGGATGGGCAGTGACCTCAGATGCACATTGAATGGTCAGTTTTTTATCGACAGTGATAATAGACTAAATTTTGATGGCAGTGAAGTCAAATGGACTTTGGATGGTCAGTCATCTCAGACTGAGTTTGGATGGACTGTGACATCAGATGGTCTTTGGATGGTCCATTAACTTATGCTGAGTTTGGATCGACAATAATTTCAAACAGATTTTGGATGGTGAGTAATCTCAGACTGAATTTGGATGTTCAGTAATCTCGGACTGACTTTGGATTGTCAGTGATCTCAGACGGAGTTTGGATGGACAGTGACATCTGATGCACATTGAATGGTCAGTTTAGATGGACAGTGATCTCTGAATGAGTTTGGATCGACAGTGATTCTAGACTGAGATTGTATGGACAGTAATATCAGACTGAGTTTTGATCGTCAGTAATCTCAGACTGCGTTTCGATGGACATTAATCTCACACTGAGTTTGGACGGTCTGTAATCTCAGACCGACTTTGGATGGTCAGTAATATGAGACTTAGTTTGGATGTTCTGTAATCTCAGACTGACTTTGGATGGTCAGTGATCTCAGACTGATTTTGGATGGGCAGTGACATCAGATGCACATTGAATTGTCAGTTTAGATGTATGATGATCTCAGACTGAGTTTGGATGGTCATTAATCTCAGACTGAGTTTTGACGGTCAGTGATTTCAGACTGAGTTTGGATGGTCAGTAATCTCACACTGAGTTTGGATGGTCTGTAATCTCAGACCGACTTTGGATGGTCAGTAATATGAGACTGAGTTTGGATGTTCTGTAATCTCAGACTGAGTTTGGATGGTCAGTGATGTCAGACTGATTTTGGATGGAAAGTGACATCAGATGCACACTGAATTGTCAGTTTAGATGTACAGTGATCTCAGAGTGAGTTTGGATGGTCAGTGATCTCTGACTGAGTTTGGATCGACAGTGCTCTAAGATGGACTTTGGATGGACAGTGATCTTAGACTGAATTTTGGATGTACAGTGATCTCAGATGGACTTTGGATAGTCAGTAATCTCAGAAAGAGTTTGGATGGACAGTGATTTCAGACTGAGTTTGGTTGGTCAGTAATCTCAGACTGAGTTTGAATGGTCAGTAAACTCAGACTGAGATTGGATGGTCAGTGAACTCAGATGGACTTTGGATGGTCAGTAATCTCAGACTGAGTTTGGATGGACAGTAATCTCAGAATGAGTTTGGATGGTCTGTAATCTCAGACCGAATTTGGATGGTCAGTAATCTCAGACTGAGTTTGGATGGTCTCTAATCTCAAACTGAGTTTGGATGGTCAGTGATGTCAGACGGAGTTTGGATGGACAGTGACATCAGATGCACATTGAATTGTCAGTTTAGATGTATGATGATCTCAGACTGAGTTTGGATGGTCAGTGATCTCTGACAGAGTTTGGATCGACAGTGCTCTCAGATGGACTTTGGATGGACAGAGATCTTAGACTGAGTTTGGATGTACAGTGATCTCAGATGGACTTTGGATAGTCAGTAAACTCAGAATGAGTTTGGATGGACAGTGATTTCAGACTGAGTTTGGTTGGTCAGTAATCTCAGACTGAGTTTCAAAGGTCAGTAAACTCAGACTGAGTTTGGATGGTCTGTAATCTCAGACCGAATTTGGATGGTCAGTAATCTCAGACTGAGTTTGGATGGTCTCTAATCTCAAACTGAGTTTGGATGGTCAGTGATGTCAGACTGAGTTTGGATGGACAGTGACATCAGATGCACATTGAATTGTCAGTTTAGATGTACAGTGATCTCAGACTGAGTTTGGATGCTCAGTGATCTCAGCCTGAGTTTGGATGTACAGTGACATCAGATGTACATAGAATGGTAGGTTTAGATGGACAGTGATCTCAGACTGAGTTTGGATGGTCAGTGATCTCTGACTGAGTTTGGATCGACAGTGCTC
This sequence comes from Carcharodon carcharias, assembly GCF_017639515.1. Classification (NCBI taxonomy): domain Eukaryota; kingdom Metazoa; phylum Chordata; class Chondrichthyes; order Lamniformes; family Lamnidae; genus Carcharodon; species Carcharodon carcharias. The sequence continues at coordinate 5,222,131 of NC_054478.1, read as the reverse complement.
TCAGAAGGGCTTTGGATGGACAGAGATCTTAGCCTGAGTTTGGCTGTACAGTGATCTCAGATGGACTTTGGATAGTCAGTAATCTCAGAATGAGTTTGGATGGACAGTGATTTCAGACTGAGTTTGGTTGGTCAGTTATCTCAGACTGAGTTTGAATGGTCAGTAAACTCAGACTGAGTTTGGATGGTCAGTGATCTCAGACTGAGTTTGGATGGTCAGTGATCTTAGACTGAGTATGTATGGACAGTACTATCAGACTGAGTTTGGATGGTCAGTGATTTCAGACTGAGTTTGGATGGACAGTAATCTCAAGACTTAGTTTGTATGATCAGTAATCTCAGACTGAATTTGGATGGTCACTAATCTCAGACTGAATTTGGATGGACAGTAATATCAGACTGAGTTTGGATGGTCAGTGATTTCAGACTGAGTTTGGATGGTCAGTGATCTCAGACTGAGTTTGGATGGTCCGTGACCTCAGATAGACTTTGGATGGACTGTGGTCATAGACTAAGTCTGGATGGACAGTGAGCTCAGATGCACATTGAATGGTCAGTTTGTATCGACAGTGATAATAGACTAAATTTGGATGGCAGTGATCTCAGATGGACTTTGGATGGTCAGTCATCTCAGACTGAGTTTGGATGGACTGTGACATCAGATGGACTTTGGATGGTCAATTAACTTATGCTGAGTTTGGATTGACAATAATTTCAGACAGAGTGTGGATGTTGAGTAATCTCAGACTGAATTTGGATGTTCAGTAATCTCAGACTGAGTTTGCATTGTCAGTGATCTCAGACTGAGTTTGGATGGACAGTGACATCAGATGCACATTGAATGGTCAGTTTAGATGGACAGTGATCTCTGAATGAGTTTGGATCGACAGTGATCTTAGACTGAGTTTGTATGGACAGTAATATCAGACTGAGTTTGGATGGGCAGTAATCTCAGACTGAGTTTGGATGGACAGTAATCTCAGACTGAGTTTGGATGGACAGTAATGTCAAATGGACTTTGGATGGACAGTGATCTCAGACTGCGTTTGGATGGACAGTAATTTCAGTTTGAGTTTGAATGGACAGTTATCTCAGACTGAGTTTGAATGGGCAGTGATTTCAGACTGAGTTTGGATGGTCAGTGATCTCAGACTGAGTTTGGATCGACAATGCTCTCAGATGGACTTTGGATGGACAGCGAGATTAGACTGATTTTGTATTTACATTGACCTCAGATGGACTTTGGATGGTCAGAGATGTCAGACTGAGTTTGGATGGGCAGTGACCTCAGATGCACATTGAATGGTCAGTTTTTTATCGACAGTGATAATAGACTAAATTTTGATGGCAGTGAACTCAGATGGACTTTGGATGGTCAGTCATCTCAGACTGAGTTTGGATGGACTGTGACATCAGATGGTCTTTGGATGGTCCATTAACTTATGCTGAGTTTGGATCGACAATAATTTCAAACAGATTTTGGATGGTGAGTAATCTCAGACTGAATTTGGATGTTCAGTAATCTCGGACTGACTTTGGATTGTCAGTGATCTCAGACGGAGTTTGGATGGACAGTGACATCTGATGCACATTGAATGGTCACTTTAGATGGACAGTGATCTCTGAATGAGTTTGGATCGACAGTGATTCTAGACTGAGATTGTATGGACAGTAATATCAGACTGAGTTTTGATCGTCAGTAATCTCAGACTGCGTTTCGATGGACATTAATCTCACACTGAGTTTGGACGGTCTGTAATCTCAGACCGACTTTGGATGGTCAGTAATATGAGACTTAGTTTGGATGTTCTGTAATCTCAGACTGAGTTTGGATGGTCAGTGATCTCAGACTGATTTTGGATGGGCAGTGACATCAGATGCACATTGAATTGTCAGTTTAGATGTATGATGATCTCAGACTGAGTTTGGATGGTCATTAATCTCAGACTGAGTTTTGACGGTCAGTGATTTCAGACTGAGTTTGGATGGTCAGTAATCTCACACTGAGTTTGGATGGTCTGTAATCTCAGACCGACTTTGGATGGTCAGTAATATGAGACTGAGTTTGGATGTTCTGTAATCTCAGACTGAGTTTGGATGGTCAGTGATGTCAGACTGATTTTGGATGGAAAGTGACATCAGATGCACACTGCATTGTCAGTTTAGATGTACAGTGATCTCAGAGTGAGTTTGGATGGTCAGTGATCTCTGACTGAGTTTGGATCGACAGTGCTCTAAGATGGACTTTGGATGGACAGTGATCTTAGACTGAATTTTGGATGTACAGTGATCTCAGATGGACTTTGGATAGTCAGTAATCTCAGAAAGAGTTTGGATGGACAGTGATTTCAGACTGAGTTTGGTTGGTCAGTAATCAAAGACTGAGTTTGAATGGTCAGTAAACTCAGACTGAGATTGGATGGTCAGTGAACTCAGATGGACTTTGGATGGTCAGTAATCTCAGACTGAGTTTGGATGGACAGTAATCTCAGAATGAGTTTGGATGGTCTGTAATCTCAGACCGAATTTGGATGGTCAGTAATCTCAGACTGAGTTTGGATGGTCTCTAATCTCAAACTGAGTTTGGATGGTCAGTGATGTCAGACGGAGTTTGGATGGACAGTGACATCAGATGCACATTGAATTGTCAGTTTAGATGTACGGTGATCTCAGACTGAGTTTGGATGGTCAGTGATCTCTGACTGAGTTTAGATCGACAGTGCTCTCAGAAGGGCTTTGGATGGACAGAGATCTTAGACTGAGTTTGGCTGTACAGTGATCTCAGATGGACTTTGGATAGTCAGTAATCTCAGAATGAGTTTGGATGGACAGTGATTTCAGACTGAGTTTGGTTGGTCAGTTATCTCAGACTGAGTTTGAATGGTCAGTAAACACAGACTGAGTTTGGATGGTCAGTGATCTCAGACTGAGTTTGGATGGTCAGTGATCTTAGACTGAGTATGTATGGACAGTACTATCAGACTGAGTTTGGATGGTCAGTGATTTCAGACTGAGTTTGGATGGACAGTAATCTCAAGTCATAGTTTGTAATATCAGTAATCTCAGACTGAATTTGGATGGTCACTAATCTCAGACTGAATTTGGATGGACAGTAATATCAGACTGAGTTTGGATGGTCAGTGATTTCAGACTGAGTTTGGATGGTCAGTGACCTCAGACTGAGTTTGGATGGTCCGTGATCTCAGATAGACTTTGGATGGACTGTGGTCCTAGACTAAGTTTGGATGGACAGTGACCTCAGATGCACATTGTATGGTCAGTTTGTATCGACAGTGATAATAGACTAAATTTGGATGGCAGTGATCTCAGATGGAGTTTGGATGGTCAGTCATCTCAGACTGAGTTTGGATGGACTGTGACATCAGATTGACTTTGGATGGTCAATTAACTTATGCTGAGTTTGGATCGACAATAATTTCAGACAGAGTGTGGATGTTGAGTAATCTCAGACTGAATTTGGATGTTCAGTAATCTCAGACTGAGTTTGGATGGTCAGTGATTTCAGACTGAGTTTGGATGGTCAGTGATCTCAGACTGAGTTTGGATGTTCAGTGATCTCAGATAGACGTTGGATGGACAGTGGTCCTAGACTAAGTTTGGATGGACAGTGACCTCAGATGCACATTGAATGGTCAGTTTGTATCGACAGTGATAATAGACTTAATTTGGATGGCAGTGAACTCAGATGGACTTTGGATGGTCATTCATCTCAGACTGAGTTTGGATGGACTGTGACATCAGATGGACTTTGGATGGTCAATTAACTTATGCTGAGTTTGGATCGACAATAATTTCAAACAGAGTTTGGATGGTGTGAAACCTCAGACTGAATTTGGATGTTCAGTAATCTCAGACTGACTTTGGATTGTCAGTGATCGCAGACAGAGGTTGGATGGACAGTGACATCTGATGCACATTGAAAGGTCACTTTAGATGGACAGTGATCTCTGAATGAGTTTGGATCGACAGTGATGTTAGACTGTGATTGTATGGACAGTAATATCAGACTGAGTTTCGATGGTCAGTAATCTCAGACTGCGTTTCGATGGACATTAATCTCACACTGAGTTTGGACGGTCTGTAATCTCAGACCGACTTTGGATGGTCAGTAATATGAGACTGAGTTTGGATGTTCTGTAATCTCAGACTGAGTTTGGATGGTCAGTGATCTCAGACTGATTTTGGATGGACAGTGACATCAGATGCACATTGAATTGTCAGTTTTGATGTATGATGATCTCAGACTGAGTTTGGATGGTCAGTGATCTCTGACAGAGTTTGGATCGACAGTGCTCTCAGATGGACTTTGGATGGACAGTGATCTTAGACTGAGTTTGGTTGGTCAGTAATCTCAGACTGAGTTTCAAAGGTCAGTAAACTCAGACTGAGTTTGGATGGTCTGTAATCTCAGACCGAATTTGGATGGTCAGTAATCTCAGACTGAGTTTGGATGGTCTCTAATCTCAAACTGAGTTTGGATGGTCAGTGATGTCAGACTGAGTTTGGATGGACAGTGACATCAGATGCACATTGAATTGTCAGTTTAGATGTACAGTGATCTCAGACTGAGTTTGGATCGACAGTGCTCTCAGAAGGGCTTTGGATGGACAGAGATCTTAGCCTGAGTTTGGCTGTACAGTGATCTCAGATGGACTTTGGATAGTCAGTAATCTCAGAATGAGTTTGGATGGACAGTGATTTCAGACTGAGTTTGGTTGGTCAGTTATCTCAGACTGAGTTTGAATGGTCAGTAAACTCAGACTGAGTTTGGATGGTCAGTGATCTCAGACTGAGTTTGGATGGTCAGTGATCTTAGACTGAGTATGTATGGACAGTACTATCAGACTGAGTTTGGATGGTCAGTGATTTCAGACTGAGTTTGGATGGACAGTAATCTCAAGACTTAGTTTGTATGATCAGTAATCTCAGACTGAATTTGGATGGTCACTAATCTCAGACTGAATTTGGATGGACAGTAATATCAGACTGAGTTTGGATGGTCAGTGATTTCAGACTGAGTTTGGATGGTCAGTGATCTCAGACTGAGTTTGGATGGTCCGTGACCTCAGATAGACTTTGGATGGACTGTGGTCATAGACTAAGTCTGGATGGACAGTGAGCTCAGATGCACATTGAATGGTCAGTTTGTATCGACAGTGATAATAGACTAAATTTGGATGGCAGTGATCTCAGATGGACTTTGGATGGTCAGTCATCTCAGACTGAGTTTGGATGGACTGTGACATCAGATGGACTTTGGATGGTCAATTAACTTATGCTGAGTTTGGATTGACAATAATTTCAGACAGAGTGTGGATGTTGAGTAATCTCAGACTGAATTTGGATGTTCAGTAATCTCAGACTGAGTTTGCATTGTCAGTGATCTCAGACTGAGTTTGGATGGACAGTGACATCAGATGCACATTGAATGGTCAGTTTAGATGGACAGTGATCTCTGAATGAGTTTGGATCGACAGTGATCTTAGACTGAGTTTGTATGGACAGTAATATCAGACTGAGTTTGGATGGGCAGTAATCTCAGACTGAGTTTGGATGGGCAGTAATCTCAGACTGAGTTTGGATTGACAGTGACATCAGATGCACATCGAATGGTTAGTTTAGATGGACAGTAATCTCTGAATGAGTTTGGATTGACAGTGATGTCAAATGGACTTTGGATGGTCAGTGATCTCAGACTGCGTTTGGATGGACAGTAATTTCAGTTTGAGTTTGAATGGACAGTTATCTCAGACTGAGTTTGAATGGGCAGTGATTTCAGACTGAGTTTGGATGGTCAGTGATCTCAGACTGAGTTTGGATCGACAATGCTCTCAGATGGACTTTGGATGGACAGCGAGATTAGACTGATTTTGTATTTACATTGACCTCAGATGGACTTTGGATGGTCAGAGATGTCAGACTGAGTTTGGATGGGCAGTGACCTCAGATGCACATTGAATGGTCAGTTTTTTATCGACAGTGATAATAGACTAAATTTTGATGGCAGTGAACTCAGATGGACTTTGGATGGTCAGTCATCTCAGACTGAGTTTGGATGGACTGTGACATCAGATGGTCTTTGGATGGTCCATTAACTTATGCTGAGTTTGGATCGACAATAATTTCAAACAGAGTTTGGATGGTGAGAAATCTCAGACTGAATTTGGATGTTCAGTAATCTCGGACTGACTTTGGATTGTCAGTGATCTCAGACGGAGTTTGGATGGACAGTGACATCTGATGCACATTGAAAGGTCACTTTAGATGGACAGTGATCTCTGAATGAGTTTGGATCGACAGTGATTCTAGACTGAGATTGTATGGACAGTAATATCAGACTGAGTTTTGATCGTCAGTAATCTCAGACTGCGTTTCGATGGACATTAATCTCACACAGAGTTTGGACGGTCTGTAATCTCAGACCGACTTTGGATGGTCAGTAATATGAGACTTAGTTTGGATGTTCTGTAATCTCAGACTGAGTTTGGATGGTCGGTGATCTCAGACTGATTTTGGATGGGCAGTGACATCAGATGCACATTGAGTTGTCAGTTTAGATGTATGATGATCTCAGACTGAGTTTGGATGGTCATTAATCTCAGACTGAGTTTTGACGGTCAGTGATTTCAGACTGAGTTTGGATGGTCAGTAATCTCACACTGAGTTTGGATGGTCTGTAATCTCAGACCGACTTTGGATGGTCAGTAATATGAGACTGAGTTTGGATGTTCTGTAATCTCAGACTGAGTTTGGATGGTCAGTGATGTCAGACTGATTTTGGATGGAAATGACATCAGATGCACACTGAATTGTCAGTTTAGATGTACAGTGATCTCAGAGTGAGTTTGGATGGTCAGTGATCTCTGACTGAGTTTGGATCGACAGTGCTCTAAGATGGAATTTGGATGGACAGTGATCTTAGACTGAATTTTGGATGTACAGTGATCTCAGATGGACTTTGGATAGTCAGTAATCTCAGAAAGAGTTTGGATGGACAGTGATTTCAGACTGAGTTTGGTTGGTCAGTAATCTCAGACTGAGTTTGAATGGTCAGTAAACTCAGACTGAGATTGGATGGTCAGTGAACTCAGATGGACTTTGGATGGTCAGTAATCTCAGACTGAGTTTGGATGGACAGTAATCTCAGAATGAGTTTGGATGGTCTGTAATCTCAGACCGAATTTGGATGGTCAGTAATCTCAGACTGAGTTTGGATGGTCTCTAATCTCAAACTGAGTTTGGATGGTCAGTGATGTCAGACGGAGTTTGGATGGACAGTGACATCAGATGCACATTGAATTGTCAGTTTAGATGTACAGTGATCTCAGACTGAGTTTGGATGGTCAGTGATCTCTGACTGAGTTTAGATCGACAGTGCTCTCAGAAGGGCTTTGGATGGACAGAGATCTTAGACTGAGTTTGGCTGTACAGTGATCTCAGATGGACTTTGGATAGTCAGTAATCTCAGAATGAGTTTGGATGGACAGTGATTTCAGACTGAGTTTGGTTGGTCAGTTATCTCAGACTGAGTTTGAATGGTCAGTAAACACAGACTGAGTTTGGATGGTCAGTGATCTCAGACTGAGTTTGGATGGTCAGTGATCTTAGACTGAGTATGTATGGACAGTACTATCAGACTGAGTTTGGATGGTCAGTGATTTCAGACTGAGTTTGGATGGACAGTAATCTCAAGTCATAGTTTGTAATATCAGTAATCTCAGACTGAATTTGGATGGTCACTAATCTCAGACTGAATTTGGATGGACAGTAATATCAGACTGAGTTTGGATGGTCAGTGATTTCAGACTGAGTTTGGATGGTCAGTGATCTCAGACTGAGTTTGGATGGTCCGTGATCTCAGATAGACTTTGGATGGACTGTGGTCCTAGACTAAGTTTGGATGGACAGTGACCTCAGATGCACATTGTATGGTCAGTTTGTATCGACAGTGATAATAGACTAAATTTGGATGGCAGTGATCTCAGATGGAGTTTGGATGGTCAGTCATCTCAGACTGAGTTTGGATGGACTGTGACATCAGATTGACTTTGGATGGTCAATTAACTTATGCTGAGTTTGGATCAACAATAATTTCAGACAGAGTGTGGATGTTGAGAAATCTCAGACTGAATTTGGATGTTCAGTAATCTCAGACTGAGTTTGGATTGTCAGTGATCTCAGACTGAGTTTGGATGTTCAGTGATCTCAGATAGACGTTGGATGGACAGTGGTCCTAGACTAAGTTTGGATGGACAGTGACCTCAGATGCACATTGAATGGTCAGTTTGTATCGACAGTGATAATAGACTTAATTTGGATGGCAGTGAACTCAGATGGACTTTGGATGGTCAGTCAAATCAGACTGAGTTTGGATGGACTATGACATCAGATGGACTTTGGATGGTCAATTAACTTATGCTGAGTTTGGATCGACAATAATTTCAAACAGAGTTTGGATGGTGTGAAATCTCAGACTGAATTTGGATGTTCAGTAATCTCAGACTGACTTTGGATTGTCAGTGATCGCAGACGGAGTTTGGATGGACAGTGACATCTGATGCACATTGAAAGGTCACTTTAGATGGACAGTGATCTCTGAATGAGTTTGGATCAACAGTGATGTTAGACTGTGATTGTATGGACAGTAATATCAGACTGAGTTTCGATGGTCAGTAATCTCAGACTGCGTTTCGATGGACATTAATCTCACACTGAGTTTGGACGGTCTGTAATCTCAGACCGACTTTGGATGGTCAGTAATATGAGACTGAGTTTGGATGTTCTGTAATCTCAGACTGAGTTTGGATGGTCAGTGATCTCAGACTGATTTTGGATGGACAGTGACATCAGATGCACATTGAATTGTCAGTTTTGATGTATGATGATCTCAGACTGAGTTTGGATGGTCAGTGATCTCTGACAGAGTTTGGATCGACAGTGCTCTCAGATGGACTTTGGATGGACAGTGATCTTAGACTGAGTTTGGTTGGTCAGTAATCTCAGACTGAGTTTCAAAGGTCAGTAAACTCAGACTGAGTTTGGATGGTCTGTAATCTCAGACCGAATTTGGATGGTCAGTAATCTCAGACTGAGTTTGGATGGTCTCTAATCTCAAACTGAGTTTGGATGGTCAGTGATGTCAGACTGAGTTTGGATGGACAGTGACATCAGATGCACATTGAATTGTCAGTTTAGATGTACAGTGATCTCAGACTGAGTTTGGATCGACAGTGCTCTCAGAAGGGCTTTGGATGGACAGAGATCTTAGCCTGAGTTTGGCTGTACAGTGATCTCAGATGGACTTTGGATAGTCAGTAATCTCAGAATGAGTTTGGATGGACAGTGATTTCAGACTGAGTTTGGTTGGTCAGTTATCTCAGACTGAGTTTGAATGGTCAGTAAACTCAGACTGAGTTTGGATGGTCAGTGATCTCAGACTGAGTTTGGATGGTCAGTGATCTTAGACTGAGTATGTATGGACAGTACTATCAGACTGAGTTTGGATGGTCAGTGATTTCAGACTGAGTTTGGATGGACAGTAATCTCAAGACTTAGTTTGTATGATCAGTAATCTCAGACTGAATTTGGATGGTCACTAATCTCAGACTGAATTTGGATGGACAGTAATATCAGACTGAGTTTGGATGGTCAGTGATTTCAGACTGAGTTTGGATGGTCAGTGATCTCAGACTGAGTTTGGATGGTCCGTGACCTCAGATAGACTTTGGATGGACTGTGGTCATAGACTAAGTCTGGATGGACAGTGAGCTCAGATGCACATTGAATGGTCAGTTTGTATCGACAGTGATAATAGACTAAATTTGGATGGCAGTGATCTCAGATGGACTTTGGATGGTCAGTCATCTCAGACTGAGTTTGGATGGACTGTGACATCAGATGGACTTTGGATGGTCAATTAACTTATGCTGAGTTTGGATTGACAATAATTTCAGACAGAGTGTGGATGTTGAGTAATCTCAGACTGAATTTGGATGTTCAGTAATCTCAGACTGAGTTTGCATTGTCAGTGATCTCAGACTGAGTTTGGATGGACAGTGACATCAGATGCACATTGAATGGTCAGTTTAGATGGACAGTGATCTCTGAATGAGTTTGGATCGACAGTGATCTTAGACTGAGTTTGTATGGACAGTAATATCAGACTGAGTTTGGATGGGCAGTAATCTCAGACTGAGTTTGGATGGGCAGTAATCTCAGACTGAGTTTGGATGGACAGTGATCTCAGACTGAGTTTGGATTGACAGTGACATCAGATGCACATCGAATGGTTAGTTTAGATGGACAGTAATCTCTGAATGAGTTTGGATTGACAGTGATGTCAAATGGACTTTGGATGGACAGTGATCTCAGACTGCGTTTGGATGGACAGTAATTTCAGTTTGAGTTTGAATGGACAGTTATCTCAGACTGAGTTTGAATGGGCAGTGATTTCAGACTGAGTTTGGATGGTCAGTGATCTCAGACTGAGTTTGGATCGACAATGCTCTCAGATGGACTTTGGATGGACAGCGAGATTAGACTGATTTTGGATTTACATTGACCTCAGATGGACTTTGGATGGTCAGAGATGTCAGACTGAGTTTGGATGGGCAGTGACCTCAGATGCACATTGAATGGTCAGTTTTTTATCGACAGTGATAATAGACTAAATTTTGATGGCAGTGAACTCAGATGGACTTTGGATGGTCAGTCATCTCAGACTGAGTTTGGATGGACTGTGACATCAGATGGTCTTTGGATGGTCCATTAACTTATGCTGAGTTTGGATCGACAATAATTTCAAACAGAGTTTGGATGGTGAGAAATCTCAGACTGAATTTGGATGTTCAGTAATCTCGGACTGACTTTGGATTGTCAGTGATCTCAGACGGAGTTTGGATGGACAGTGACATCTGATGCACATTGAAAGGTCACTTTAGATGGACAGTGATCTCTGAATGAGTTTGGATCGACAGTGATTCTAGACTGAGATTGTATGGACAGTAATATCAGACTGAGTTTCGATGGTCAGTAATCTCAGACTGCGTTTCGATGGACATTAATCTCACACTGAGTTTGGACGGTCTGTAATCTCAGACCGACTTTGGATGGTCAATAATATGAGACTGAGTTTGGAAGTTCTGTAATCTCAGACTGAGTTTGGATGGTCAGTGATCTCAGACTGATTTTGGATGGGCAGTGACATCAGATGCACATTGAATTGTCAGTTTAGATGTATGATGATCTCAGACTGAGTTTGGATGGTCAGTGATCTCTGACAGAGTTTGGATCGACAGTGCTCTCAGATGGACTTTGGATGGACAGTGATCTTAGACTGAGTTTGGATGTACAGTGATCTCAGATGGACTTTGGATAGTCAGTAAACTCAGAATGAGTTTGGATGGACAGTGATTTCAGACTGAGTTTGGTTGGTCAGTAATCTCAGACTGAGTTTGAAAGGTCAGTAAACTCAGACTGAGTTTGGATGGTCAGTGAACTCAGACTGAGTTTGGATGGTCAGTTAACTCAGACTGAGCTTGGATGGTCAGTGATTTCAGACTGAGTTTCGAAGGACAATAATTTCAGACTTAGTTTGTGTGATCAGTAATCTCAGTCTGAATTTCGATGGTCAGTAATCTCAGACCGAATTTGGATGGACAGTAATATCAGACTGAATTTGGATGGTCAGTGATTTCAGACTGAGTTTGGATGGCCAGTGATCTCAGATAGACTTTGGATGGACAGTGGTCCTAGACTAAGTTTGGATGCACAGTGAGCTCAGATTGTGTTTTGATCTACAATGTTCTCAGATGCACTTTGGATGGACAGTGAGATTAGACTGAGTTTGGATGGACATTGACCTCAGATGGACTTTCGATGTTCAGTGATGTCAGACTGAGTTTGGAAGGACAGTGACCTCAGATGCACATTGAAAGATCAGTTTTTTATCGACAGTGACAATAGACTAAATTGAATGGCAGTGAACTCAGGTGGACTTAGCATGGCCAGTCATCTCAGACTGAGTTTGGATGGACTGTGACATCAGAGGGACTTTGGATGGTCAATTATCTTATGCTGAGTTTGGATTGACAATAATCTCAGACAGCGTTTCGATGGTGAGTAATCTCAGACTGAATTTGGATGTTCAGTAATCTCAGACTGAGTTTGGATTGTCAGTGATCTCAGACGGAGTTTGGATGGACAGTGACATCAGAAGCACATTGAATGGTCAGTTTAGATGGACAGTGATCTCTGAATGAGTTTGGATCGACAGTGATCTTAGACTGAGTTTGTATGGACAGTAATATCAGACTGAGTTTGGATGGGCAGTAATCTCAGACTGAGTTTGGATGGACAGTAGTCTCAAATGGACTTTGGATGGAGAGTGATCTCAGGCTGTGTTTGGATGGACAGTAATTTCAGACTGAGTTTGAATGGACAGTTATCTCAGACTGAGTTTGGATGGGCAGTGATTTCAGACTGAGTTTGTATGGTCAGAAAACTCAGACAGTGTTTGGATGGACAGTAATTTCAGTTTGAGTTTGAATGGACAGTTATCTCCGACTGAGTTTGAATGGGCAGCGATTTCAGACTGAGTTTGGATGGTCAGTGAACTCAGACTGAGTTTGGATCGACAATGCACTCAGATGGACTTTGGATGGACAGTGAGATTAGACTGAGTTTGGATGGACATTGACCTCAGATGGACTTTGGATGGTCAGAGATGTCAGACTGACTTTGGATGGGCAGTGACCTCAGATGCACATTGAATGGTCAGTTTTGTATCGACAGTGATAATAGACTAAATTTGGATGGCAGTGATCTCAGGTGGACTTTGGATGGTCAGTCATCTCAGACTGAGTTTGGATGGACTGTGACATCAGGTGGACTTTGGATGGTCAATTATCTTATGCTGAGTTTGGATTGACAATAATCTCAGACAGAGTATGGATGGTGAGTAATCTCAGACTGAATTTGGATGTTCAGTAATCTCAGACTGAGTTTGGATTGTCAGTGATCTCAGACGGAGTTTGGATGGACAGTGACATCAGATGCACATTGAATGGTCAGTTTAGATGGACAGTGATCTCTGAATGAGTTTGAATCGACAGTGATCTTAGAATGAGTTTGTATGGACAGTAATATCAGACTGAGTTTGGTTGGGCAGTAATCTCTGTCTGAGTTTGGATGGACAGTAATCTCAAATGGACTTTGGATGGACAGTGATCTCAGACTGCGTTTGGATGGACAGTAATTTCAGTTTGAGTTTGAATGGACAGTTATCTCAGACTGAGTTTGAATGGGCAGTCATTTCAGACTGATTTTGGATGGTCAGTGATCTCAGACTGAGTTTGGATCGACAATGCTCTCAGATGGACTTTGGATGGACAGTGAGATTAGACTGAGTTTGGATGGACATTGACCTCAGATGGACTTTGGATGGTCAGAGATGTCAGACTGAGTTTGGATGGGCAGTGACCTCAGATGCACATTGAATGGTCAGTTTTGTATCGACAGTGATAATAGACTAAATTTGGATGGCAGTGATCTCAGGTGGACTTTGGATGGTCAGTCATCTCAGACTGAGTTTGGATGGACTGTGACATCAGGTGGACTTTGGATGGTCAATTATCTTATGCTGAGATTGGATTGACAATAATCTCAGACAGAGTTTGGATGGTGAGTAATCTCAGACTGAATTTGGATGTTCAGTAATCTCAGACTGAGTTTGGATTGTCAGTGATCTCAGTCGGAGTTTGGATGGACAGTGACATCAGATGCACATCGAATGGTCAGTTTAGATGGACAGTGATCTCTGAATGAGTTTGGATCGACAGTGATCTTAACCTGAGTTTGCATTGACAGTAATATCAGACAGAGTTTGGATGGGCACTAATCTCAGACTGAGTCTGGATGGTCAGTAATCTCAAATGGACTTTGGATGGACAATGATCTCAGACTGCGTTTGGATGGATAGTAATTTCAATTTGAGTTTGAATGGACAGTTATCTCAGACTGAGTTTGAATGGGCAGTGATTTCAGACTGAGTTTGGATGGTCAGAAATCTCAGACTGAGTTTGGTTGGTCAGTGATCTCAGACTGAGTTTGGATCGACAATGCTCTAAGATGGACTTTGGATGGACAGTGAGATTAGACTGAGTTTGGATGGAAATTGACCTCAGATGGACTTTGGATGGTCAGAGATGTCAGACTGAGTTTGGATGGACAGTGACCTCAGATGCACATTGAATGGTCAGTTTTTTATCGACAGTGATAGTAAATTCGGATGGCAGTGATCTCAGGTGGAATTTGGATGGTCAGTCATCTCAGACTGAGTTTGGATGGACTGTGACATCAGGTGGACTTTGGATGGTCAATTATCTTATGCTGAGTTTGGATTGACAATAATCTCAGACAGAATTTGGATGGTGAGTAATCTCAGAGTGAATTTGTATGTTCAGTAATCTCAGACTGAGTTTGGATGTTCAGTAATCTCAGACTGAGTTTGGATGGTCAGTGACATCAGTTGCACATCAAATGATCAGTTTAGATGGACAGTGATTTCTGAATGAGGTTGAATCGACAGTGATCTTAGAATGAGTTTGTACGGATAGTAATTTCAGACTGAGTTTGAATGGTCAGTCATCTCTGACTGAGTTTGGATGGACAGTAATCTCAAATGGACTTTGGATGGACAGTGATCTCAGACTGCGTTTGGATGGACAGTAATTTCAGACTGAGTTTGAATGGACAGTTATCTCAGACTGAGTTTGAATGGGCAGTGATTTCAGACTGAGTTTGGATGGTCAGAAATCTCAGACTGAGGTTGGTTGGTCAGTGATCTCAGACTGAGTTTGGATCGACAATGCTCTCAGATGGACTTTGGATGGACAGTGAGATTAGACTGAGTTTGGATGGAAATTGACCTCAGATTGACTTTGGATGGTCAGAGATGTCAGACTGAGTTTGGATGGACAGTGACCTCAGATGCACATTGAATGGTCAGTTTTTTATCGACGGTGATAATAAATTCGGATGGCAGTGATCTCAGGTGGACTTTGGATGGTCAGTCATCTCAGACTGAGTTTGGATGTACTGTGACATCAGGTGGACTTTAAATGGTCAATTATCTTATGCTGAGTTTGGATTGACAATAATCTCAGACAGCATTTGGATGGTGAGTAATCTCAGACTGAATTTGGATGTTCAGTTTTCTCAGACTGAGTTTGGATTGTCAGTGATCTCAGATTGAGTTTGGATGGACAGTGAAATCAGATGCACATCAAATGATCAGTTTAGATGGACAGTGATCTCTGAATGAGGTTGAATCGGCAGTGATCTTAGACTGAGTTTGTATGGACAGTAATATCAGACTGAGTCTGGATTGTCAGTAATCTCTGACTGAGTTTGGATGGACAGTAATCTCAAATGGACTTTGGATGGACAGTGATCTCAGACTGCGTTTGGATGGACAGTAATTTCATTTTGAGTTTGAATGGACAGTTATCTCATACTGAGTTTGAATGGGCAGTGATTTCAGACTGAGTTTGTATGGTCAGAAAACGAAGACTGGGTTTGGATGGTCAGTGATTGCAGACTGAGTTTGGATCGACAATGCTCTCAGATGGACTTTGGATGGACAGTGAGATTAGACTGAGTTTGGTTGGACAGTGAGCTCAGAAGCACTTTGAGTTGTAAATATTGAATGGTCAGTGATAATAGACTGATTTGGAATGGAAAGTGATCTCAGATGGACTTTGGATGGTCAGTAATCTCAGACTGAGTTTGGATGGACAGTGACATCAGATGGACTTTGGATGGTCAATTATCTTATGCTGCGTTTGGATCAACAATAATCTCAGACAGAGTTTGAATGGTGAGTACACTCAGACTGAATTTGGATGTTCAGTAATCTCAGACTGAGTTTGGATTGTCAGTGATCTCAGACTGAGTTTGGATGTACAGTGACATCAGATGCACATTGAATGGTCAGTTTAGATGGACAGTGATCTCTGAATGAGTTTGAATCGACACTGATCTTAGACTGAGATTGTATGGACAGTGAGATTAGACTGAGTTTGGATGGACATTGACCTCAGATGGACTTTGGATGGTCAGAGATGTCAGACTGAGTTTGGATGGGCAGTGACCTCAGATGCAAATTGAATGGTCAGTTTTTTATCGACAATGATAATAGACTCAATTTGGATGGCAGTGATCTCAGGTGGACTTTGGATGGTCAGTCATCTCAGACTGAGATTGGATCGACTGTGACATCAGGTGGACTTTGGATGGTCAATTATCTTATGCTGAGTTTGGATTGACAATAATCTCAGACAGAGTTTGGATGGTGAATAATCTCAGAGTGAATTTGTATGTTCAGTAATCTCAGACTGAGTTTGGATTGTCAGTGATCTCTGACTGAGTTTGGATGGACAGTGACATCAGATGCACATCAAATGATCAGTTTAGATGGACAGTGATCTCTGAATGATGTTGAATCGACAGTGATCTTAGAATGAGTTTGTATGGATTGTAATTTCAGACTGTGTTTGGATGGTCAGTAATCTATGACTGAGTTTGGATGGATAGTAATTTCAGACTGAGTTTGAATGGACAGTTATCTCAGACTGAGTTTGAATGGGCAGTCATTTCAGACTGAGTTTGGATGGTCAGTGATCTCTGACTGAGTTTGGATGGTCATTAATCTCAGACTGAGTTTGGATCGACAATGCTCTCAGATGGACTTTGGATGAACAGTGAGATTAGACTGAGTTTGGATGGACATTGACCTCAGATGGACTTTGGATGGTCAGAGATGTCAGACTGAGTTTGGATGGACAGTGACCTCAGATGCACATTGAATGGTCAGTTTTTTATCGACAGTGATAATAGACTAAATTTGGATGGCAGTGATCTCATGTGGACTTCTGATGGTCAGTCATCTCATACTGAGTTTGGATGGACAGTAATCTCAAATGGACTTTCGATGGACAGTGATCTCAGACTGCGTTTGGATGGACAGTAATTTCAGACTGAGTTTGACTGGACATTTATCTCAGACTGAGTTTGGATGGGCAGTGATTTCAGACTGAGTTTGGATGGTCAAAAAACTCAGACTTGTTTTGGATGGTCAGTGATCGCAGACTGAGTTTGGATCGACAAAGCTCTCAGATGGACTTTGGATGGACAGTGAGATTAGACTGAGTTTAGTTGGACAGTGACCTCAGATGCACGTTGAGTTGTAAATTTTGAATGGTCAGTGATAATAGACTGATTTTGAATGGGCAGTGATCTCAGATGTACATTGGATGGTCAGTAATCTCAGACTGAGTTTGGATGTACAGTGAAATCAGATGGACTTTGGATGGTCAATTATCTTATGTTGCGTTTGGATCAACAATAATCTCAGACAGAGATTGAATGGTGAGTAATCTCAGACTGAATTTGGATGTTCAGTAATCTCAAACTGAGTTTGGATTGTCAGTGATCTCAGACTGAGTTTGGAAGGACAGTGACATCAGATGCACATTGTATGGTCAGTTTAGATGGACAGTGATCTCTGAATGAGTTTGCATCAACAGTGATCTTAGACTGAGATTGTATGGAGGGTATATCAGACTGAGTTTGGATGGTCAGTAATCTCAGACTGAGAGTGGATGGACAGTAATCTCAAATGGACTTTGGATGGACAGTGATCTCAGACTGTGTTTGGATGGACAGTAATTTCAGACTGAGTTTGAATGGACAGTTATCTCAGACTGAGTTTGGATGGGCAGTGATTTCAGACTGAGTTTGGTTGGTCAGAAAACTCCGACTGAGTTTGGATGGTCAGTGATCTCAGACGGAGTTTGGATGGACAGTGAGATTAGACTGAGTTTGGATGGACATTGACCTCAGATGGACTTTGGATGGTCAGAGATGTCAGACTGAGTTTGGATGGGCAGTGACCTCAGATGCACATTGAATTGTCAGTTTTTTATCGACAGTGATAATAGACTAAATTTGGATGGCAGTGATCTCAGGTGGACTTTGGATGGTCAGTCATCTCAGACTGAGTTTGGATGGACTGTGACATCAGGTGGACTTTGGATGGTCAATTATCTTATGCTGAGATTGGATTGACAATAATCTCAGACAGAGTTTGGATGGTGAGTAATCTCAGACTGAATTTGGATGTTCAGTAATCTCAGACTGAGTTTGGATTGTCAGTGATCTCAGTCGGAGTTTGGATGGACAGTGACATCAGATGCACATTGAATGGTCAGTTTAGATGGACAGTGATCTCTGAATGAGTTTGAATCGACAGTGATCTTAGACTGAGATTGTATGGACAGTAATATCAGACTGAGTTTGGATGGTCAGTAATCTCAGACTAAGTTTGGATGGACAGTAATCTCAAATGGACTTCGGATGGACAGTGATCTCAGACAGCGTTTGGATGGACAGTAATTTCAGACTGAGTTTGAATGGACAGTTATCTCAGACTGAGTTTGGATGGGCAGTGATTTCAGACTGAGTTTGGATGGTCAAAAAACTCAGACTTGGTTTGGATGGTCAGTGATCGCAGACTGAGTTTGGATCGACAAAGCTCTCAGATGGACTTTGGATGGACAATGAGATTAGACTGAGTTTAGTTGGACAGTGACCTCAGATGCACATTGAGTTGTAAATTTTGAATGGTCAGTGATAATAGACTGATTTTGAATGGGCAGTGATCTCAGATGGACTTTGGATGGTCAGTAATCTCAGACTGAATTTGGATGGACAGTGACATCAGATGGACTTTGGATGGTCAATTATCTTATGCTGCGTTTGGATCAACAATAATATCAGACAGAGATTGAATGGTGAGTAATCTCAGACTGAATTTGGATGTTCAGTAATCTCAAACTGAGTTTGGATTGTCAGTGATCTCATGCTGAGTTTGGAAGGTCAGTGACATCAGATGCACATTGTATTGTCAGTTTAGATGGACAGTGATCTCTGAATGAGTTTGCATCAACAGTGATCTTAGACTGAGATTGTATGGAGGGTAATATCAGACTGAGTTTGGATGGTCAGTAATCTCAGACTGAGTTTGGATGGACAGTAATCTCAAATGGACTTTGGATGGACAGTGATCTCAGACTGCGTTTGTATGGACAGTAATTTCAGACTGAGTTTGAATGGACAGTTATCTCAGACTGAGTTTGGACGGGCAGTCATTTCAGACTGAGTTTGGTTGGTCAGAAAACTCAGACTGAGTGTGGTTTGTAAGTGATCTCAGACTGAGTTTGGATCTACAATGCTGCAGATGGATTTTGGATGGACATTGAGATTAGACTGAGTTTGGATGGACATTGACCTCAGATCGGTTTTGGATGATCAGAGATGTCAGACTGAGGTTGGATGGGCAGTGACCTCAGATGCACATTGAATGGTCAGTTTTGTATCGACAGTGATATTAGACTAAGTTTGGATGGCAGTGATCTCAGGTGGACTTTGGATGGTCAGTCATCTCAGACTGAGTTTGGATGGACTGTGACATCAGATAGACTTTGGATGGTCAATTATCTTATGCTGCGTTTGGATCAACAATAATATCAGGCAGAGTTTGAATGGAGAGTAATCTCAGACTGAATTTGGATGTTCAGTAATCTCAAACTGAGTTTGGATTGTCAGTGATCTCAGACTGAGTTTGGATGGACAGTGACATCAGATGCACATTGTATGGTCAGTTTAGATGGACAGTGATCTCTGAATGAGTTTCAATCAACAGTGATCTTAGAATGAGATTGTATGGAGGGTAATATCAGACTGAGTTTGGATCGTCAGTAACCTCAGACTGAGTTTGGATGGATAGTAATCTCAAATGGTCTTTGGATGGACAGTGATCTCAGACTGCGTTTGGATGGACAGTAATTTCAGACTGAGTTTGAATGGACAGTTACCTGAGACTGCGTTTGGATGGACAGTAATTTCAGACTGAGTTTGAATGGACAGTTATCTCAGACTGAGTTTGGATGGACAGTGACCTCAGATGCACATTGAATGGTCTGTTTTGTATCGACAGTGATATTAGACTTAGTTTGGATGGCAGTGATCTCAGGTGGACTTTGGATGGTCAGTCATCTCAGATTGAGTTTGGATGGACTATGACATCAGGTGGACTTTGGATGGTCAATTATCTTATGCTGAGTTTGGATTGACAATAATCTCAGACAGAGTATGGATGGTGAGTAATCTCAGAGTGAATTTGTATGTTCAGTAATCTCAGACTGAGTTTGGATGTTCAGTAATCTCAGACTGAGTTTGGATTGTCAGTGATCTCAGACTGAGTTTGGATGGACAGTGACATCAGATGCACATCAAATGACCACTTTAAATGGACAGTGATCTCTGAATGAGGTTGAATCGACAGTGATCATAGAATTAGTTTGTACGGATAGTGATTTCAGACTGAGTTTGGATGGTCAGTAATCTCTGACTGAGTTTGGATGGACAGTAATCTCAAATGGCTTTTGGATGGACAGTGATCTCAGACTGCGTTTGGATGGACAGTAATTTCAGACTGAGTTTGAATGGACAGTTACCTGAGACTGAGTTTGGATGGGCAGTGATTTCAGAATGAGTTAGGTTGGTCAGAAAACTCAGACTGAGTTTGGATGGTCAGTGATCTCAGACTGAGTTTGGATCTACAATGCTCTCAGATGGATTTTGGATGGACATTGACCTCAGATGGGTTTTGGATGATCAGAGATGTCAGACTGAGTTTGGATGGACAGTGACCTCAGATGCTTATTGAATGGTCTGTTTTGTATCGACAGTGATATTAGACTTAGTTTGGATGGCAGTGATCTCAGGTGGACTTTGGATGGTCAGTCATCTCAGATTGAGTTTGGATGGACTATGACATCAGGTGGACTTTGGATGGTCAATTATCTTATGCTGAGTTTGGATTGACAATAATCTCAGACAGAGTATGGATGGTGAGTAATCTCAGAGTGAATTTGTATGTTCAGTAATCCCAGACTGAGTTTGGATGTTCAGTAATCTCAGACTGAGTTTGGATTGTCAGTGATCTCAGACTGAGTTTGGATGGACAGTGACATCAGATGCACATCAAATGACCACTTTAGATGGACAGTGATCTCTGAATGAGGTTGAATCGACAGTGATCATAGAATTAGTTTGTACGGATAGTAATTTCAGACTGAGTTTGGATGGTCAGTAATCTCTGACTGAGTTTGGATGGACAGTAATCTCAAATGGCTTTTGGATGGACAGTGATCTCAGACTGCGTTTGGATGGACAGTAATTTCAGACTGAGTTTGAATGGACAGTTATCTCAGACTGAGTTTGGATGGGCAGTGATTTCAGACTGAGTTTGGTTGGTCAGAAATCTCAGACTGAGTTTGGATCGACAATGCTCTCAGATGGACTTTGGATGGACAGTGAGATTAGACTGAGTTTGGATGGACATTGACCTCAGATGGACTTTGGATGGTCAGAGATGTCAGACTGAGTGTGGATGGTCAGTGATCTCAGACTAAGTTTGGATCTACAATGCTGCAGATGGATTTTGGATGGACATTGAGATTAGACTGAGTTTGGATGGACATTGTCCTCAGATGGGTTTTGGATGATCAGAGATGTCAGACTGAGTTTGGATGGACAGTGACCTCAGATGCACATTGAATGGTCAGTTTTGTATCGACAGTGATATTAGACTAAGTTTGGATGGCAGTGATCTCAGGTGGACTTTGGATGGTCAGTCATCTCAGACTGAGTTTGGATGGACTGTGACATCAGATGGACTTTGGATGGTCAATTATCTTATGCTGCGTTTGGATCAACAATAATCTCAGACAGAGTTTGAATGGTGAGTAATCTCAGACTGAATTTGGATGTTCAGTAATCTCCAACTGAGTTTGGATTGTCAGTGATCTCAGACTGAGTTTGGAAGGACAGTGACATCAGATGCACATTGTATGGTCAGTTTAGATGGACCGTGATCTCTGATTGAGTTTGAATCAACAGTGATCTTAGACTGAGATTGTATGGAGGGTAATATCAGACTGAGTTTGGATGGTCAGTAAACTCAGACTGAGTTTGGATGGACAGTAATCTCAAATGGTCTTTGGATGGATAGTGATCTCAGACTGCGTTTGGATGGACAGTAATTTCAGACTGAGTTTGAATGGACAGTTATCTCAGACTGAGTTTGGATGGGCAGTGATTTCAGAATGAGTTTGGTTGGTCAGAAAACTCAGACTGAGTTTGGATGGTCAGTGATCTCAGACTGAGTTTGGATCTACAATGCTCTCAGATGGATTTTGGATGGACATTGACCTCAGATGGGTTTTGGATGATCTGAGATGTCAGACTGAGTTTGGATGGACAGTGACCTCAGATGCACATT
This sequence comes from Carcharodon carcharias, assembly GCF_017639515.1. Lineage (NCBI taxonomy): Eukaryota > Metazoa > Chordata > Chondrichthyes > Lamniformes > Lamnidae > Carcharodon > Carcharodon carcharias. Next base: position 5,199,706 of record NC_054478.1, on the reverse strand, counting down.
GAATGGTCTGTTTTGTATCGACAGTGATATTAGACTAAGTTTGGATGGCAGTGATCTCAGGTGGACTTTGGATGGTCAGTCATCTCAGACTGAGATTGGATGGACTGTGAAATCAGGTGGACTTTGGATGGTCAATTATCTTATGCTGAGTTTGGATTGACAATAATCTCAGACAGAGTTTGGATGGTGAGTAATCTCAGAGTGAATTTGTATGTTCAGTAATCTCAGACTGAGTTTGGATGTTCAGTAATCTCAGACTGAGTTTGGATTGTCAGTGATCTCAGACTGAGTTTGGATGGACAGTGACATCAGATGCACATCAAATGACCAGTTTAGATATACAGTGATCTCTGAATGAGGTTGAAACGACAGTGATCATAGAATGAGTTTGTACGGATAGTAATTTCAGACTGAGTTTGGATGGTCAGTAATCTCTGACTGAGTTTGGATGGGGAGAAATCTCAAATGGCCTTTGGATGGACAGTGATCTCAGACTGCGTTTGGATGGACAGTAATTTCAGACTGAGTTTGAATGGACAGTTATCTCAGACTGAGTTTGGATGGGCAGTGATTTCAGACTGAGTTTGGATGGTCAGTGATCTCTGACTGAGTTTGGATCGACAATGCTCTCAGATGGACTTTGGATGGACAGTGAGATTCGACTGAGTTTGGATGGACATTGACCTCAGATGGACTTTGGATGGTCAGAGATGTCAGACTGAGTTTGGATGGGCAGTGACCTCAGATGCACATTGAATGGTCAGTTTTTTATCGACAGTGATAATAGACTAAATTTGGATGGCAGTGATCTCAGGTGGACTTTGGATGGTCAGTCATCTCAGACTGAGTTTGGATGGACTGTGACATCAGGTGGACTTTGGATGGTCAATTATCTTATGCTGAGTTTGGATTGACAATAATCTCAGACAGAGTTTGGATGGTGAGTAATCTCTGACTGTATTTGGATGTTCAGTAATTTCAGACTGAGTTTGGATTGTCAGTGATCTCAGTCGGAGTTTGGATGGACAGTGACATCAGATGCACATTGAATGGTCAGTTTAGATGGACAGAGATATCTGAATGAGTTTGAATCGACAGTGATCTTAGGCTGAGATTGTATGGACAGTAATATCAGACTAAGTCTGGATGGTCAGTAATCTCAGACTGAGTTTGGATGGACAGTAATCTCAAATGGACTTTGGATGGACAGTGATCTCAGACTGCGTTTGGATGGACAGTAATTTCAGACTGAGTTTGAATGGACAGTTATCTCAGACTGAGTTTGGATGGGCAGTGATTTCAGACTGAGTTTGGATGGTCAAAAAACTCAGACTTGGTTTGGATGGTCAGTGATCGCAGACTGAGTTTGGATCGACAAAGCTCTCAGATGGACTTTGGATGGACAGTGAGAGTAGAATGAGTTTAGTTGGACAGTGACCTCAGATGCACATTGAGTTGTAAATAATGAATGGTCAGTGATAATAGACTGATTTTGAATGGGCAGTGATCTCAGATGGACTTTGGATGGTCAGTAAAATCAGACTGTGTTTGGATGGACAGTGACATCAGATGGACTTTGGATGGTCAATTATCTTATGCTGCGTTTGGATCAACAATAATCTCAGGCAGAGTTTGAATGGTGAGTATTCTCAGACTGAATTTGGATGTTCAGTAATCTCAAACTGAGTTTGGATTGTCAGTGATCTCAGACTGAGTTTGGAAGGACAGTGACATTAGGTGCACATTGTATGGTCAGCTTAGATGGACAGTGATTTCTGAATGAGTTTGAATCAACAGTGATCTTAGACTGAGATTGTATGGAGGGTAATATCAGACTGAGTTTGGATGGTCAGTATTCTCAGACTGAGTTTGGATGGATAGTAATCTGAAATGGTCTTTGGATGGACAGTGATCTCAGACTGCGTTTGGATGGACAGTAATTTCAGACTGAGTTTGAATGTACAGTTATCTCAGACTGAGTTTGGATGGGCAGTGATTTCAGAATGAGTTTGGTTGGTCAGAAAACTCAGACTGAGTTTGGATGGTCAGTGATCTCAGACTGAGTTTGGATCTACAGTGCTCTCAGATGGATTTTGGATGGACATTGACCTCAGATGGGTTTTGGATGATCAGAGATGTCAGACTGAGTTTGGATGGACAGTGACCTCAGATGCACATTGAATGGTCTGTTTTGTATCGACAGTGATATTAGCCTAAGATTGTATGGCAGTGATCTCAGGTGGACTTTGGATGGTCAGTCATCTCAGACTGAGTTTGGATGGACTGTGACATCAGGTGGACTTTGGATGGTCAATTATCTTATGCTGAGTTTGGATTGACAATAATCTCAGACAGAGTATGGATGGTGAGTAATCTCAGAGTGAATTTCTATGTTCAGTAATCTCAGACTGAGTTTGGATGTTCAGTAATCTCAGACTGAGTTTGGATTGTCAGTGATCTCAGATTGAGTTTGGATGGACAGTGACATCAGATGCACATCAAATGACCAGTTTAGATGGACAGTGATCTCTGAATGAGGTTGAATCGACAGTGATCATAGAATGAGTTTGTACGGATAGTAATTTCAGACTGAGTTTGGATGGTCAGTAATCTCTGAGTGAGTTTGGATGGAGTGTAATCTCAAATGGCCTTTGGATGGACAGTGATCTCAGACTGCGTTTGGATGGACAGTAATTTCAGACTGAGTTTGAATGGACAGTTATCTCAGACTGCGTTTGAATGGGCAGTGATTTCAGACTGAGTTTGGATGGTCAGTGATCTCTGACTGAGTTTGGATCGACAATGCTCTCAGATGGACTTTGGATGGACAGTGAGATTAGACTGAGTTTGGATGGACATTGACCTCAGATGGACTTTGGATGGTCAGAGATGTCAGACTGAGTGTGGATGGTCAGTGATCTCAGATTGAGTTTGGATCTACAATGCTGCAGATGGATTTTGGATGGACATTGAGATTAGACTGAGTTTGGATGGACATTGACCTCAGATGGGTTTTGGATGATCAGAGATGTCAGACTGAGTTTGGATGGACAGTGACCTCAGATGCACATTGAATGGTCAGTTTTGTATCGACAGTGATATTAGACTAAGTTTGGATGGCAGTGATCTCAGGTGGACTTTGGATGGTCAGTCATCTCAGACTGAGTTTGGATGGACTGTGACATCAGGTGGACTTTGGATGGTCAATTATCTTATGCTGAGTTTGGATTGACAATAATCTCAGACAGAGTATGGATGGTGAGTAATCTCAGAGTGAATTTGTATGTTCAGTAATCTCAGACTGAGTTTGGATGTTCAGTAATCTCAGACTGAGTTTGGATTGTCAGTGATCTCATATTGAGTTTGGATGGACAGTGACATCAGATGCACATCAAATGACCAGTTTAGATGGACAGTGATCTCTGAATGAGGTTGAATCGACAGTGATCATAGAATGATTTTGTACGGATAGTAATTTCAGACTGAGTTTGGATGGTCAGTAATCTCTGAGTGAGTTTGGATGGGGAGTAATCTCAAATGGCCTTTGGATGGACAGTGATCTCAGACTGCGTTTGGATGGACAGTAATTTCAGACTGAGTTTGAATGGACAGTTATCTCAGACTGAGTTTGGATGGGCAGTGATTTCAGACTGAGTTTGGATGGTCAGTGATCTCTGACTGAGTTTGGATCGACAATGCTCTCAGATGGACTTTGGATGGACAGTGAGATTCGACTGAGTTTGGATGGACATTGACCTCAGATGGACTTTGGATGGTCAGAGATGTCAGACTGAGTTTGGATGGGCAGTGACCTCAGATGCACATTGAATGGTCAGTTTTTTATCGACAGTGATAATAGACTAAATTTGGATGGCAGTGATCTCAGGTGGACTTTGGATGGTCAGTCATCTCAGACTGAGTTTGGATGGACTGTGACATCAGGTGGACTTTGGATGGTCAATTATCTTATGCTGAGTTTGGATTGACAATAATCTCAGACAGAGTTTGGATGGTGAGTAATCTCTGACTGTATTTGGATGTTCAGTAACTTCAGACTGAGTTTGGATTGTCAGTGATCTCAGTCGGAGTTTGGATGGACAGTGACATCAGATGCACATTGAATGGTCAGTTTAGATGGACAGAGATATCTGAATGAGTTTGAATCGACAGTGATCTTAGACTGAGATTGTATGGACAGTAATATCAGACTAAGTCTGGATGGTCAGTAATCTCAGACTGAGTTTGGATGGACAGTAATCTCAAATGGACTTTGGATGGACAGTGATCTCAGACTGCGTTTGGATGGACAGTAATTTCAGACTGAGTTTGAATGGACAGTTATCTCAGACTGAGTTTGGATGGGCAGTGATTTCAGACTGAGTTTGGATGGTCAAAAAACTCAGACTTGGTTTGGATGGTCAGTGATCGCAGACTGAGTTTGGATCGACAAAGCTCTCAGATGGACTTTGGATGGACAGTGAGAGTAGAATGAGTTTAGTTGGACAGTGACCTCAGATGCACATTGAGTTGTAAATAATGAATGGTCAGTGATAATAGACTGATTTTGAATGGGCAGTGATCTCAGATGGACTTTGGATGGTCAGTAAAATCAGACTGAGTTTGGATGGACTGTGACATCAGATGGACTTTGGATGGTCAATTATCTTATGCTGCGTTTGGATCAACAATAATCTCAGACAGAGTTTGATTGGTGAGTAATCTCAGACTGAATTTGGATGTTCAGTAATCTCAAACTGAGTTTGGATTGTCAGTGATCTCAGACTGAGTTTGGAAGGACAGTGACATCAGATGCACATTGAATGGTCAGTTTAGATGGACAGAGATATCTGAATGAGTTTGAATCGACAGTGATCTTAGACTGAGATTGTATGGACAGTAATATCAGACTAAGTCTGGATGGTCAGTAATCTCAGACTGAGTTTGGATGGACAGTAATCTCAAATGGACTTTGGATGGACAGTGATCTCAGACTGCGTTTGGATGGACAGTAATTTCAGACTGAGTTTGAATGGACAGTTATCTCAGACTGAGTTTGGATGGTCAAAAAACTCAGACTTGGTTTGGATGGTCAGTGATCGCAGACTGAGTTTGGATCGACAAAGCTCTCAGATGGACTTTGGATGGACAGTGAGAGTAGAATGAGTTTAGTTGGACAGTGACCTCAGATGCACATTGAGTTGTAAATAATGAATGGTCAGTGATAATAGACTGATTTTGAATGGGCAGTGATCTCAGATGGACTTTGGATGGTCAGTAAAATCAGACTGTGTTTGGATGGACAGTGACATCAGATGGACTTTGGATGGTCAATTATCTTATGCTGCGTTTGGATCAACAATAATCTCAGGCAGAGTTTGAATGGTGAGTATTCTCAGACTGAATTTGGATGTTCAGTAATCTCAAACTGAGTTTGGATTGTCAGTGATCTCAGACTGAGTTTGGAAGGACAGTGACATTACATGCACATTGTATGGTCAGCTTAGATGGACAGTGATCTCTGAATGAGTTTGAATCAACAGTGATCTTAGACTGAGATTGTATGGAGGGTAATATCAGACTGAGTTTGGATGGTCAGTATTCTCAGACTGAGTTTGGATGGATAGTAATCTGAAATGGTCTTTGGATGGACAGTGATCTCAGACTGCGTTTGGATGGACAGTAATTTCAGACTGAGTTTGAATGTACAGTTATCTCAGACTGAGTTTGGATGGGCAGTGATTTCAGAATGAGTTTGGTTGGTCAGAAAACTCAGACTGAGTTTGGATGGTCAGTGATCTCAGACTGAGTTTGGATCTACAGTGCTCTCAGATGGATTTTGGATGGACATTGACCTCAGATGGGTTTTGGATGATCAGAGATGTCAGACTGAGTTTGGATGGACAGTGACCTCAGATGCACATTGAATGGTCTGTTTTGTATCGACAGTGATATTAGACTAAGATTGTATGGCAGTGATCTCAGGTGGACTTTGGATGGTCAGTCATCTCAGACTGAGTTTGGATGGACTGTGACATCAGGTGGACTTTGGATGGTCAATTATCTTATGCTGAGTTTGGATTGACAATAATCACAAACAGAGTATGGATGGTGAGTAATCTCAGAGTGAATTTCTATGTTCAGTAATCTCAGACTGAGTTTGGATGTTCAGTAATCTCAGACTGAGTTTGGATTGTCAGTGATCTCAGACTGAGTTTGGATGGACAGTGACATTAGATGCACATTGAATGGTCAGCTTAGATGGACAGTGATCTCTGAATGAGTTTGAATCAACAGTGATCTTAGACTGAGATTGTATGGAGGGTAATATCAGACTGAGTTTGGATGGTCAGTATTCTCAGACTGAGTTTGGATGGATAGTAATCTGAAATGGTCTTTGGATGGACAGTGATCTCAGACTGCGTTTGGATGGACAGTAATTTCAGACTGAGTTTGAATGTACAGTTATCTCAGACTGAGTTTGGATGGGCAGTGATTTCAGAATGAGTTTGGTTGGTCAGAAAACTCAGACTGAGTTTGGATGGACAGTGATCTCAGACTGAGTTTGGATCTACAATGCTCTCAGATGGATTTTGGATGGACATTGACCTCAGATGGGTTTTGGATGATCAGAGATGTCAGACTGAGTTTGGATGGACAGTGACCTCAGATGCACATTGAATGGTCTGTTTTGTATCGACAGTGATATTAGACTAAGATTGTATGGCAGTGATCTCAGGTGGACTTTGGATGGTCAGTCATGTCAGACTGAGTTTGGATGGACTGTGACATCAGGTGGACTTTGGATGGTCAATTATCTTATGCTGAGTTTGGATTGACAATAATCTCAGACAGAGTATGGATGGTGAGTAATCTCAGAGTGAATTTCTATGTTCAGTAATCTCAGACTGAGTTTGGATGTTCAGTAATCTCAGACTGAGTTTGGATTGTCAGTGATCTCAGATTGAGTTTGGATGGACAGTGACATCAGATGCACATCAAATGACCAGTTTAGATGGACAGTGATCTCTGAATGAGGTTGAATCGACAGTGATCATAGAATGAGTTTGTACGGATAGTAATTTCAGACTGAGTTTGGATGGTCAGTAATCTCTGAGTGAGTTTGGATGGAGTGTAATCTCAAATGGCCTTTGGATGGACAGTGATCTCAGACTGCGTTTGGATGGACAGTAATTTCAGACTGAGTTTGAATGGACAGTGATTTCAGACTGAGTTTGGATGGTCAGTGATCTCTGATTGAATTTGGATCGACAATGCTCTCAGATGGACTTTGGATGGACAGTGAGGTTAGACTGAGTTTGGATGGACATTGACCTCAGATGGACTTTGGATGGTCAGAGATGTCAGACTGAGTGTGGATGGTCAGTGATCTCAGACTGAGTTTGGATCTACAATGCTGCAGATGGATTTTGGATGGACATTGAGATTAGACTGAGTTTGGATGGACATTGACCTCAGATGAGTTTTGGATGATCAGAGATGTCAGACTGAGTTTGGATGGACAGTGACCTCAGATGCACATTGAATGGTCAGTTTTGTATCGACAGTGATATTAGACTAAGTTTGGATGGCAGTGATCTCAGGTGGACTTTGGATGGTCAGTCATCTCAGACTGAGTTTGGATGGACTGTGACATCAGATGGACTTTGGATGGTCAATTATCTTATGCTGCGTTTGGATCAACAATAATCTCAGACAGAGTTTGAATGGTGAGTAATCTCAGACTGAATTTGGATGTTCAGTAATCTCAAACTGAGTTTGGATTGTCAGTGATCTCAGACTGAGTTTGGAAGGACAGTGACATCAGATGCACATTGTATGGTCAGTTTAGATGGACAGTGATCTCTGATTGAGTTTGAATCAACAGTGATCTTAGACTGAGATTGTATGGAGGGTAATATCAGACTGAGTTTGGATGGTCAGTAACCTCAGACTGAGTTTGGATGGACAGTAATCTCAAATGGTCTTTGGATGGACAGTGATCTCAGACTGCGTTTGGATGGACAGTAATTTCAGACTGAGTTTGAATGGACAGTTATCTCAGACTGAGTTTGGATGGGCAGTGATTTCAGAATGAGTTTGGTTCGTCAGAAAACTCAGACTGAGTTTGGATGGTCAGTGATCTCAGACTGAGTTTGGATCTACAATGCTCTCAGATGGATTTTGGATGGACAGTGAGATTAGACTGAGTTTGGATGGACATTGACCTCAGATGCACATTGAATGGTCTGTTTTGTATCGACAGTGATATTAGACTAAGTTTGGATGGCAGTGATCTCAGGTGGACTTTGTATGGTCAGTCATCTCAGACTGAGTTTGGATGGACTGTGACATCAGGTGGACTTTGGATGGTCAATTATCTTATGCTGAGTTTGGATTGACAATAATCTCAGACAGAGTCTGGATGGTGAGTAATCTCAGAGTGAATTTGTATGTTCAGTAATCTCAGACTGAGTTTGGATGTTCAGTAATCTCAGACTGAGTTTGGTTTGTCAGTGATCTCAGACTGAGTTTGGATGGACAGTGACATCAGATGCACATCAAATGACCACTTTAGATGGACAGTGATCTCTGAATGAGGTTGAAACGACAGTGATCATAGAATGAGTTTGTACGGAAAGTAATTTCAGACTGAGTTTTGATGGTCAGTAATCTCTGACTGAGTTTGGATGGAGAGTAATCTCAAATGGCCTTTGGATGGACAGTGATCTCAGACTGCGTTTGGATGGACAGTAATTTCAGACTGAGTTTGAATAGACAGTTATCTCAGACTGAGTTTGAATGGGCAGTGATTTCAAACTGACTTTGGATGGTCTGTGATCTCTGACTGAGTTTGGATCGACAATGCTCTCAGATGGACTTTGGATGGACAGTGAGATTAGACTGAGTTTGGATGGACATTGACCTCAGATGGAGTTTGGATGGTCAGAGATGTCAGACTGACTTTGGATGGGCAGTGACCTCAGATGCACATTGAATGGTCAGTTTTTTATCGACAGTGATAATAGACTAAATTTGGATGGCAGTGATCTCAGGTGGACTTTGGATGGTCAGTCATCTCAGACAGAGTTTGGATGGACTGTGACATCAGGTGGACTTTGGATGGTCAATTATCTTATGCTGATTTGGATTGACAATAATCTCAGACAGAGTTTGGATGGTGAGTAATCTCAGACTGAATTTGGATGTTCAGTAATCTCAGACTGAGTTTGGATTGTCAGTGATCTCAGTCGGAGTTTGGATGGACAGTGACATCAGATGAACATTGAGTGGTCAGTTTAGATGGACATTGATATCTGAATGAGTTTGAATCGACAGTGATCTTAGACTGAGATTGTATGGACTGTAATATCAGGCTAAGTCTGGATGGTTAGTAATCTCAGACTGAGTTTGGATGGACAGTAATCTCAAATGGACTTTGGATGGACAGTGATCTCAGACTGCGTTTGGATGGACAGTAATTTCAGACTGCGTTTGAATGGACAGTTATCTCACACTGAGTTTGGATGGGCAGTGATTTCAGACTGAGTTTGGATGGTCAAAAAACTCAGACTTGGTTTGGATGGTCAGTGATCGCAGACTGAGTTTGGATCGACAAAGCTCTCAGATGGACTTTGGATGGACAGTGAGATTAGACTGAGTTTAGTTGGACAGTGACCTCAGATGCACATTGAGTTGTAAATAATGAATGGTCAGTGATAATAGACCGATTTTGAATGGGCAGTGATCTCAGATGGACTTTGGATGGTCAGTCATCTCAGACTGAGTTTGGATGGACAGTGACATCAGATGGACTTTGGATTGTCAATTATCTTATGCTGCGTTTGGATCAACTATAATCTCAGACAGAGTTTGAATGGTGAGTAATCTCAGACTGAGTTTGGATGTTCAGTAATCTCAGACTGAGTTTGGATTGTCAGTGATCTCAGACTGAGTTTGGATGGACAGTGACATCAGATGCACATCAAATGACCAGTTTAGATGGACAGTGATCTCTGAATGAGGTTGAATCGACAGTGATCATAGAATGAGTTTGTACGGATAGTAATTTCAGACTGAGTTGGGATGGTCAGTAATCTCAAATGGCCTTTGGATGGACAGTGATCTCAGACTGCGTTTGGATGGACAGTAATTTCAGACTGAGTTTGAATGGACAGTTATCTCAGACTGAGTTTGAATGGGCAGTGATTTCAGACTGAGTTTGGATGGTCAGTGATCTCTGACTGAGTTTGGATCGACAATGCTCTCAGATGGACTTTGGATGGTCAGAGATGTCAGACTGAGTTTGGATGGGCAGTGACCTCAGTTGCACATTGAATGGTCAGTTTTTTATCGACAGTGATATTAGACTAAATTTGGATGGCAGTGATCTCAGGTGGACTTTGGATGGTCAGTCATCTCAGACTGAGTTTGGATGGACGGTGACATCAGGTGGACTTTGGATGGTCAATTATCTTATGCTGAGTTTGGATTGACAATAATCTCAGACAGAGTTTGGATGGTGAGTAATCTCGGACTGAATTTGGATGTTCAGTAATCTCAGACTGAGTTTGGATTGTCAGTGATCTCAGTCGGAGTTTGGATGGACAGTGACATCAGATGCACATTGAATGGTCAGTTTAGATGGACAGTGATCTCTGAATGAGTTTGAATCGACAGTGATCTTAGATTGAGATTGTATGGACAGTAATATCAGACTAAGTTTGGATGGTCAGTAATCTCAGACTGAGTTTGGATGGACAGTAATCTCAAATGGACTGTGGATGGACAGTGATCTCAGACTGCGTTTGGATGGACAGTAATTTCAGACTGAGTTTGAATGGACAGTTATCTCAGACTGAGTTTGGATGGGCAGTGATTTCAGACTGAGTTTGGATGGTCAAAAAACTCAGACTTGGTTTGGATGGTCATTGATCGCAGACTGAGTTTGGATCGTCAAAGCTCTCAGAAGATCTTTGGATGGACAGTGAGATTAGACTGAGTTTAGTTGGACAGTGACCTCAGATGCACATCAAATGACCAGTTTAGATGGACAGTGATCTCTGAATGAGGTTGAATCGACAGTGATCATAGAATGAGTTTGTACGGATAGTAAATTCAGACTGAGTTTGGATGGTCAGTAATCTCTGACTGAGTTTGGATGGAGAGTAATCTCAAATGGCCTTTGGATGGACAGTGATCTCAGACTGCGTTTGGATGGACAGTAATTTCAGACTGAGTTTGAATGGACAGTTATGTCAGACTGAGTTTGAATGGGCAGTGATTTCAGACTGAGTTTGGATTGGCAGTGATCTCTGACTGAGTTTGGATCGACAATGCTCTCAGATGGACTTTGGATGGACAGTGAGATTAGACTGAGTTTGGATGGACATTGACCTCAGATGGACTTTGGATGGTCAGAGATGTCAGACTGAGTTTGGATGGGCAGTGACCTTAGATGCACATTGAATGGTCAGTTTTTTATCGACAGTGATAATAGACTAAATTTGGATGGCAGTGATCTCAGGTGGACCTTGGATGGTCAGTCATCTCAGACTGAGTTTGGAGGGACTGTGATATCAGGTGGACTTTGGATGGTCAATTATCTTATGCTGAGTTTGGATTGACAATAATCTTAGACAGAGTTTGGATGGTGAGTAATCTCAGACTGAATTTGGATGTTCAGTTATCTCAGACTGAGTTTGGATTGTCAGTGATCTCAGTCGGAGTTTGGAAGGACAGTGACATCAGATGCACATTGAATGGTCAGTTTAGATGGACAGTGATATCTGAATGAGTTTCAATCGACAGTGATCTTAGACTGAGATTGTATGGACATAATATCAGACTAAGTTTGGATGGTCATTAATCTCAGACTGAGTTTGGATGGACAGTAATCTCAAATCGAGTTTGGATGGACATTGATCTCAGACTGCGTTTGGATGGACAGTAATTTCAGACTGAGTTTGAATGGACAGTTATCTCAGACTGAGTTTGGATGGGCAGTGATTTCAGACTGAGTTTGGATGGTCAAAAAACTCAGACATGGTTTGGATGGTCAGTGATCGCAGACTGAGTTTGGATCGTCAAAGCTCTCAGAAGAACTTTGGATGGACAGTGAGATTAGACTGAGTTTAGTTGGACAGTGACCTCAGATGCACATTGAGTTGTAAATTTTGAATGGTCAGTGATAATAGACTGATTTTGAAAGGGCAGTGATCTCAGATGGACTTTGGATGGTCAGTAATCTCAGACTGAGTTTGGATGGACAGTGACATCAGATGGACTTTGGATGGTCAATTATCTTATGCTGCATTTGGATCAACAATAATCTCAGGCAGAGTTTGAATGGTGAGTAATCTCAGACTGAATTTGGATGTTCAGTAATCTCAAACTGAGTTTGGATTGTCAGTGATCTCAGACTGAGTTTGGAAGGACAGTGACATTAGATGCACATTGTATGGTCAGCTTAGATGGACAGTGATCTCTGAATGAGTTTGAATCAACAGTGATCTTAGACTGAGATGGTATGGAGGGTAATATCAGACTGAGTTTGGATCGACAGTAATCTCAAATGGCCTTTGGAAGGACAGTGATCTCAGACTGCGTTTGGATGGACAGTAATTTCAGACTGAGTTTGAATGGACAGTTATCTCAGACTGAGTTTGGATGGGCAGTGATTTCAGAATGAGTTTGGTTGGTCAAAAACTCAGACTGAGTTTGGATGGCCAGTGATCTCAGACTGAGTTTGGATCTACAATGCTCTCAGATGGATTTTGGATGGACATTGAGATTAGACTGAGTTTGGATGGACATTGACCTCAGATGGGTTTTGGATGATCAGAGATGTCAGACTGAGTTTGGATGGACAGTGACCTCTGATGCACTTTGAATGGTCTGTTTTGTATCGACAGTGATATTAGACTAAGTTTGGATGGCAGTGATCTCAGGTGGACTTTGGATGGTCAGTCATCTCAGACTGAGCTTGGATGGACTGTGACATCAGGTGGACTTTGGATGGTCAATTATCTTATGCTGAGTTTGGATTGACAATAACCTCAGACAGAGTTTGGATGGTGAGTAATCTTAGAGTGAATTTGTATGTTCAGTAATCTCAGACTGAGTTTGGATTGTCAGTGATCTCAGACTGAGTTTGGATGGACAGTGACATCAGATGCACATCAAATGATCAGTTTAGATGGACAGTGATCTCTGAATGAGGTTGAATCGAAAATGATCATAGAATGAGTTTGTACGGATAGTAATTTCAGACTGAGTTTGGATGGTCAGTAAACTCTGACTGAATTTGGATGGAGAGTAAACTCAAATGGCCTTTGGATGGACAGTGATCTCAGACTGCGTTTGGATGGACAGTAATTTCAGACTGAGTTTGAATGGACAGTTATCTGAGACTGAGTTTGAATGGGCAGTGATTTCAGACTGAGTTTGGATGGTCAGTGATGTCTGACTGAGTTTGGATCGACAATGCTCTCAGATGGACTTTGGATGGACCGTGAGATTAGACTGAGTTTGGATGGACATTGACCTCAGATGGACTTTGGATGGTCAGAGATGTCAAACTGAGTTTGGATGGTCAGTGACCTCAGATGCACATTGAATGGTCAGTTTTTTATCGACAGTGATAATAGACTAAATTTGGATGGCAGTGATCTCAGGTGGACTTTGGATGGTCAGTCATCTCAGACTGAGTTTGGATGGACTGTGACATCAGGTGGACTTTGGATGGTCAATTATCTTATGCTGAGTTTGGATTGACAATAATCTCAGACAGAGTTTGGATGGTGAGTAATCTCAGACTGAATTTGGATGTTCAGTAATCTCAGACTGAGTTTGGATTGTCAGTGATCTCAGACGGAGTTTGAATGGACAGTGACATCAGATGCACATTGAATGGTCAGTTTAGATGGACAGTGATCTCTGAATGAGTTTGAATCGACAGTGATCTTAGACTGAGATTGTATGGACAGTAATATCAGACTAGTTTGGATGGTCAGTAATCTCAGACTGAGTTTGGATGGACAGTAATCTCAAATGGACTTTGGATGGACAGTGATCTCAGACTGCGTTTGGATGGACAGTAATTTCAGACTGAGTTTGAATGGACAGTTATCTCAGACTGAGTTTGGATGGGCAGTGATTTCAGACTGAGGTTGGTTGGTCAGAAATCTCGGACTGAGTTTGGATGGACAGTGATTTCAAGCTGAGTTTGGATGGTCATTAATCTCAGACTGAGTTTGGATGGTCATTAACCTCAGACTGAGTTTGGATCTACAATGCTCTCAGATGGACTTTGGATGGACAGTGAGATTAGACTGAGTTTGGATGGACATTGACCTCAGATGGACTTTGGATGGTCAGAGATGTCAGATTGATTTTGGATGGACAGTGACCTCAGATGCACATTGAATGGTCAGTTTTTTATCGACAGTTATAATAGACTAAATTTGGATGGCAGTGATCTCAGGTGGACTTTGGAAGGTCAGTCATCTCAGACTGAGTTTGGATGAACTGTGAAATCAGGTGGACTTTGGATGGTCAATTATCTTATGCTGAATTTGGATTGACAATAATCTCAGACAGAGTTTGGATGGTGAGTAATCTCAGAGTGAATTTGTATGTTCAGTAATATCAGACTGAGTTTGGATGTTCAGTAATCTCTGACTGAGTTTGGATGGAGAGTAATCTCAAATGGCCTTTGGATGGATAGTGATCTCAGACTGCGTTTGGAGGGACAGTAATTTCAGACTGAGTTTGAATAGACAGTTATCTCAGACTGAGTTTGAATGGGCAGTGATTTCAGACTGACTTTGCATGGTCAGTGATCTCTGACTGAGTTTGGATCGACAATGCTCTCAGATGGACTTTGGATGGACAGTGAGATTAGACTGAGTTTGGATGGACATTGACCTCAGATGGAGTTTGGATGGTCAGAGATGTCAGACTGAGTTTGGATGGGCAGTGACCTCAGATGCACATTGAATGGTCAGTTTTTTATCGACAGTGATAATAGACTAAATTTGGATGGCAGTGATCTCAGGTGGACTTTGGATGGTCAGTCATCTCAGACAGAGTTAGAATGGACTGTGACATCAGGTGGACTTTGGATGGTCAATTATCTTATGCTGAGTTTGGATTGACAATAATCTCAGACAGAGTTTGGATGGTGAGTAATCTCAGACTGAATTTGGATGTTCAGTAATCTCAGACTGAGTTTGGATTGTCAGTGATCTCAGTCGGAGTTTGGATGGACAGTGACATCAGATGCACATCAAATGACCACTTTAGATGGACAGTGATCTCTGAATGAGGTTGAAACGACAGTGATCATAGAATGAGTTTGTACGGAAAGTAATTTCAGACTGAGTTTTGATGGTCAGTAATCTCTGACTGAGTTTGGATGGAGAGTAATCTCAAATGGCCTTTGGATGGACAGTGATCTCAGACTGCGTTTGGATGGACAGTAATTTCAGACTGAGTTTGAATGGACAGTTATCTCAGACTGAGTTTGAATGGGCAGTGATTTCAGACTGACTTTGGATGGTCAGTGATCTCTGACTGAGTTTGGATCGACAATGCTCTCAGATGGACTTTGGATGGACAGTGAGATTAGACTGAGTTTGAATGGACATTGACCTCAGATGGAGTTTGGATGGTCAGAGATGTCAGACTGAGTTTGGATGGGCAGTGACCTCAGATGCACATTGAATGGTCAGTTTTTTATCGACAATGATAATAGACTAAATTTGGATGGCAGTGATCTCAGGTGGACTTTGGATGGTCAGTCATCTCAGACAGAGTTTGGATGGACTGTGACATCAGGTGGACTTTGGATGGTCCATTATCTTATGCTGAGTTTGGATTGACAATAATCTCAGACAGAGTTTGGATGGTGAGTAATCTCAGACTGAATTTGGATGTTCAGTAATCTCAGACAGAGTTTGGATTGTCAGTGATCTCAGTCGGAGTTTGGATGGACAGTGACATCAGATGAACATTGAATGGTCAGTTTAGATGGACATTGATATCTGAATGAGTTTGAATCGACAGTGATCTTAGACTGAGATTGTATGGACTGTAATATCAGACTAAGTCTGGATGGTCAGTAATCTCAGACTGAGTTTGGATGGACAGTAATCTCAAATGGACTTTGGATGGACAGTGATCTCAGACTGCGTTTGGATGGACAGTAATTTCAGACTGAGTTTGAATGGACAGTTATCTCAGACTTGGTTTGGATGGTCAGTGATCGCAGACTGAGTTTGGATCGTCAAAGCTCTCAGAAGAACTTTGGATGGACAGTGAGATTAGACTGAGTTTAGTTGGACAGTGACCTCAGATGCACATTGAGTTGTAAATTTTGAATGGTCAGTGATAATAGACTGATTTTGAAAGGGCAGTGATCTCAGATGGACTTTGGATGGTCAGTAATCTCAGACTGAGTTTGGATGGACAGTGACATCAGATGGACTTTGGATGGTCAATTATCTTATGCTGCGTTTGGATCAACAATAATCTCAGGCAGAGTTTGAATGGTGAGTAATCTCAGACTGAATTTGGATGTTCAGTAATCTCAAACTGAGTTTGGATTGTCAGTGATCTCAGACTGAGTTTGGAAGGACAGTGACATTAGATGCACATTGTATGGTCAGCTTAGATGGACAGTGATCTCTGAATGAGTTTGAATCAACAGTGATCTTAGACTGAGATGGTATGGAGGGTAATATCAGACTGAGTTTGGATCGACAGTAATCTCAAATGGCCTTTGGAAGGACAGTGATCTCAGACTGCGTTTGGATGGACAGTAATTTCAGACTGAGTTTGAATGGACAGTTATCTCAGACTGAGTTTGGATGGTCAGTGATCTCAGACTGAGTTTGGATCTACAGTGCTCTCAGATGGATTTTGGATGGACATTGACCTCAGATGGGTTTTGGATGATCAGAGATGTCAGACTGAGTTTGGATGGAAAGTGACCTCAGATGCACATTGAATGGTCTGTTTTGTATCGACAGTGATATTAGACTAAGATTGTATGGCAGTGATCTCAGGTGGACTTTGGATGGTCAGTCATCTCAGACTGAGTTTGGATGGACTGTGACATCAGGTGGACTTTGGATGGTCAATTATCTTATGCTGAGTTTGGATTGACAATAATCTCAGACAGAGTATGGATGGTGAGTAATCTCAGAGTGAATTTCTATGTTCAGTAATCTCAGACTGAGTTTGGATGTTCAGTAATCTCAGACTGAGTTTGGATTGTCAGTGATCTCAGACTGAGTTTGGATGGACAGTGACGTTAGATGCACATTGAATGGTCAGCTTAGATGGACAGTGATCTCTGAATGAGTTTGAATCAACATTGATCTTAGACTGAGATTGTATGGAGGGTAATATCAGACTGAGTTTGGATGGTCAGTATTCTCAGACTGAGTTTGGATGGATAGTAATCTGAAATGGTCTTTGGATGGACAGTGATCTCAGACTGCGTTTGGATGGACAGTAATTTCAGACTGAGTTTGAATGTACAGTTATCTCAGACTGAGTTTGGATGGGCAGTGATTTCAGAATGAGTTTGGTTGGTCAGAAAACTCAGACTGAGTTTGGATGGACAGTGATCTCAGACTGAGTTTGGATCTACAATGCTCTCAGATGGATTTTGGATGGACATTGACCTCAGATGGGTTTTGGATGATCAGAGATGTCAGACTGAGTTTGGATGGAAAGTGACCTCAGATGCACATTGAATGGTCTGTTTTGTATCGACAGTGATATTAGACTAAGATTGTATGGCAGTGATCTCAGGTGGACTTTGGATGGTCAGTCATCTCAGACTGAGTTTGGATGGACTGTGACATCAGGTGGACTTTGGATGGTCAATTATCTTATGCTGAGTTTGGATTGACAATAATCTCAGACAGAGTATGGATGGTGAGTAATCTCAGAGTGAATTTCTATGTTCAGTAATCTCAGACTGAGTTTGGATGTTCAGTAATCTCAGACTGAGTTTGGATTGTCAGTGATCTCAGACTGAGTTTGGATGGACAGTGACGTTAGATGCACATTGAATGGTCAGCTTAGATGGACAGTGATCTCTGAATGAGTTTGAATCAACAGTGATCTTAGACTGAGATTGTATGGAGGGTAATATCAGACTGAGTTTGGATGGTCAGTATTCTCAGACTGAGTTTGGATGGATAGTAATCTGAAATGGTCTTTGGATGGACAGTGATCTCAGACTGCGTTTGGATGGACAGTAATTTCAGACTGAGTTTGAATGTACAGTTATCTCAGACTGAGTTTGGATGGGCAGTGATTTCAGAATGAGTTTGGTTGGTCAGAAAACTCAGACTGAGTTTGGATGGACAGTGATCTCAGACTGAGTTTGGATCTACAATGCTCTCAGATGGATTTTGGATGGACATTGACCTCAGATGGGTTTTGGATGATCAGAGATGTCAGACTGAGTTTGGATGGACAGTGACCTCAGATGCACATTGAATGGTCTGTTTTGTATCGACAGTGATATTAGACTAAGATTGTATGGCAGTGATCTCAGGTGGACTTTGGATGGTCAGTCATCTCAGACTGAGTTTGGGTAGACTGTGACATCAGGTGGACTTTGGATGGTCAATTATCTTATGCTGAGTTTGGATTGACAATAATCTCAGACAGAGTATGGATGGTGAGTAATCTCAGAGTGAATTTGTATGTTCAGTAATCTCAGACTGAGTTTGGATGTTCAGTAATCTCAGACTGAGTTTGGATTGTCAGTGATCTCAGATTGAGTTTGGATGGACAGTGACATCAGATGCACATCAAATGACCAGTTTAGATGGACAGTGATCTCTGAATGAGGTTGAATCGACAGTGATCATAGAATGAGTTTGTACGGATAGTAATTTCAGACTGAGTTTGGATGGTCAGTAATCTCTGAGTGAGTTTGGATGGAGTGTAATCTCAAATGGCCTTTGGATGGACAGTGATCTCAGACTGCGTTTGGATGGACAGTAATTTCAGACTGAGTTTGAATGGACAGTTATCTCAGACTGAGTTTGAATGGGCAGTGATTTCAGACTGAGTTTGGATGGTCAGTGATCTCTGACTGAGTTTGGATCGACAATGCTCTCAGATGGACTTTGGATGGACAGTGAGATTAGACTGAGTTTGGATGGACATTGACCTCAGATGGACTTTGGATGGTCAGAGATGTCAGACTGAGTGTGGATGGTCAGTGATCTCAGATTGAGTTTGGATCTACAATGCTGCAGATGGATTTTGGATGGACATTGAGATTAGACTGAGTTTGGATGGACATTGACCTCAGATGGGTTTTGGATGATCAGAGATGTCAGACTGAGTTTGGATGGACAGTGACCTCAGATGCACATTGAATGGTCAGTTTTGTATCGACAGTGATATTAGACTAAGTTTGGATGGCAGTGATCTCAGGTGGACTTTGGATGGTCAGTCATCTCAGACTGAGTTTGGATGGACTGTGACATCAGGTGGACTTTGGATGGTCAATTATCTTATGCTGAGTTTGGATTGACAATAATCTCAGACAGAGTATGGATGGTGAGTAATCTCAGAGTGAATTTGTATGTTCAGTAATCTCAGACTGAGTTTGGATGTTCAGTAATCTCAGACTGAGTTTGGATTGTCAGTGATCTCAGATTGAGTTTGGATGGACAGTGACATCAGATGCACATCAAATGACCAGTTTAGATGGACAGTGATCTCTGAATGAGGTTGAATCGACAGTGATCATAGAATGAGTTTGTACGGATAGTAATTTCAGACTGAGTTTGGATGGTCAGTAATCTCTGAGTGAGTTTGGATGGAGTGTAATCTCAAATGGCCTTTGGATGGACAGTGATCTCAGACTGCGTTTGGATGGACAGTAATTTCAGACTGAGTTTGAATGGACAGTTATCTCAGACTGAGTTTGAATGGGCAGTGATTTCAGACTGAGTTTGGATGGTCAGTGATCTCTGACTGAGTTTGGATCGACAATGCTCTCAGATGGACTTTGGATGGACAGTGAGATTAGACTGAGTTTGGATGGACATTGACCTCAGATGGACTTTGGATGGTCAGAGATGTCAGACTGAGTGTGGATGGTCAGTGATCTCAGACTGAGTTTGGATCTACAATGCTGCAGATGGATTTTGGATGGACATTGACATTAGACTGAGTTTGGATGGACATTGACCTCAGATGGGTTTTGGATGATCAGAGATGTCAGACTGAGTTTGGATGGACAGTGACCTCAGATGCACATTGAACGGTCAGTTTTGTATCGACAGTGATATTAGACTAAGTTTGGATGGCAGTGATCTCAGGTGGACTTTGGATGGTCAGTCATCTCAGACTGAGTTTGGATGGACTGTGACATCAGATGGACTTTGGATGGTCAATTATCTTATGCTGCGTTTGGATCAACAATAATCTCAGACAGAGTTTGAATGGTGAGTAATCTCAGACTGAATTTGGATGTTCAGTAATCTCAAACTGAGTTTGGATTGTCAGTGATCTCAGACTGAGTTTGGAAGGACAGTGACATCAGATGCACATTGAATGGTCAGTTTAGATGGACAGAGATATCTGAATGAGTTTGAATCGACAGTGATCTTAGACTGAGATTGTATGGACAGTAATATCAGACTAAGTCTGGATGGTCAGTAATCTCAGACTGAGTTTGGATGGACAGTAATCTCAAATGGACTTTGGATGGACAGTGATCTCAGACTGCGTTTGGATGGACAGTAATTTCAGACTGAGTTTGAATGGACAGTTATCTCAGACTGAGTTTGGATGGGCAGTGATTTCAGACTGAGTTTGGATGGTCAAAAAACTCAGACTTGGTTTGGATGGTCAGTGATCGCAGACTGAGTTTGGATCGACAAAGCTCTCAGATGGACTTTGGATGGACAGTGAGAGTAGAATGAGTTTAGTTGGACAGTGACCTCAGATGCACATTGAGTTGTAAATAATGAATGGTCAGTGATAATAGACTGATTTTGAATGGGCAGTGATCTCAGATGGACTTTGGATGGTCAGTAAAATCAGACTGTGTTTGGATGGACAGTGACATCAGATGGACTTTGGATGGTCAATTATCTTATGCTGCGTTTGGATCAACAATAATCTCAGGCAGAGTTTGAATGGTGAGTATTCTCAGACTGAATTTGGATGTTCAGTAATCTCAAACTGAGTTTGGATTGTCAGTGATCTCAGACTGAGTTTGGAAGGACAGTGACATTAGATGCACATTGTATGGTCAGCTTAGATGGACAGTGATCTCTGAATGAGTTTGAATCAACAGTGATCTTAGACTGAGATTGTATGGAGAGTAATATCAGACTGAGTTTGGATGGTCAGTATTCTCAGACTGAGTTTGGATGGATAGTAATCTGAAATGGTCTTTGGATGGACAGTGATCTCAGACTGCGTTTGGATGGACAGTAATTTCAGACTGAGTTTGAATGGACAGTTATCTCAGACTGAGTTTGGATGGGCAGTGATTTCAGAATGAGTTTGGTTGGTCAGAAAACTCAGACTGAGTTTGGATGGTCAGTGATCTCAGACTGAGTTTGGATCTACAGTGCTCTCAGATGGATTTTGGATGGACATTGACCTCAGATGGGTTTTGGATGATCAGAGATGTCAGACTGAGTTTGGATGGACAGTGACCTCAGATGCACATTGAATGGTCTGTTTTGTATCGACAGTGATATTAGACTAAGATTGTATGGCAGTGATCTCAGGTGGACTTTGGATGGTCAGTCATCTCAGACTGAGTTTGGATGGACTGTGACTTCAGGTGGACTTTGGATGGTCAATTATCTTATGCTGAGTTTGGATTGACAATAATCTCAGACAGAGTATGGATGGTGAGTAATCTCAGAGTGAATTTCTATGTTCAGTAATCTCAGACTGAGTTTGGATGTTCAGTAATCTCAGACTGAGTTTGGATTGTCAGTGATCTCAGACTGAGTTTGGATGGACAGTGACATTAGATGCACATTGAATGGTCAGCTTAGATGGACAGTGATCTCTGAATGAGTTTGAATCAACAGTGATCTTAGACTGAGATTGTATGGAGGGTAATATCAGACTGAGTTTGGATGGTCAGTATTCTCAGACTGAGTTTGGATGGATAGTAATCTGAAATGGTCTTTGGATGGACAGTGATCTCAGACTGCGTTTGGATGGACAGTAATTTCAGACTGGGTTTGAATGTACAGTTATCTCAGACTGAGTTTGGATGGGCAGTGATTTCAGAATGAGTTTGGTTGGTCAGAAAACTCAGACTGAGTTTGGATGGACAGTGATCTCAGACTGAGTTTGGATCTACAATGCTCTCAGATGGATTTTGGATGGACATTGACCTCAGATGGGTTTTGGATGATCAGAGATGTCAGACTGAGTTTGGATGGACAGTGACCTCAGATGCACATTGAATGGTCTGTTTTGTATCGACAGTGATATTAGACTAAGATTGTATGGCAGTGATCTCAGGTGGACTTTGGATGGTCAGTCATCTCAGACTGAGTTTGGATGGACTGTGACATCAGGTGGACTTTGGATGGTCAATTATCTTATGCTGAGTTTGGATTGACAATAATCTCAGACAGAGTATGGATGGTGAGTAATCTCAGAGTGAATTTGTATGTTCAGTAATCTCAGACTGAGTTTGGATGTTCAGTAATCTCAGACTGAGTTTGGATTGTCAGTGATCTCAGATTGAGTTTGGATGGACAGTGACATCAGATGCACATCAAATGACCAGTTTAGATGGACAGTGATCTCTGAATGAGGTTGAATCGACAGTGATCATAGAATGAGTTTGTACGGATAGTAATTTCAGACTGAGTTTGGATGGTCAGTAATCTCTGAGTGAGTTTGGATGGAGTGTAATCTCAAATGGCCTTTGGATGGACAGTGATCTCAGACTGCGTTTGGATGGACAGTAATTTCAGACTGAGTTTGAATGGAGAGTGATTTCAGACTGAGTTTGGATGGTCAGTGATCTCTGATTGAGTTTGGATCGACAATGCTCTCAGATGGACTTTGGATGGACAGTGAGATTAGACTGAGTTTGGATGGACATTGACCTCAGATGGACTTTGGATGGTCAGAGATGTCAGACTGAGTGTGGATGGTCAGTGATCTCAGACTGAGTTTGGATCTACAATGCTGCAGATGGATTTTGGATGGACATTGAGATTAGACTGAGTTTGGACGGACATTGACCTCAGATGAGTTTTGGATGATCAGAGATGTCAGACTGAGTTTGGATGGACAGTGACCTCAGATGCACATTGAATGGTCAGTTTTGTATCGACAGTGATATTAGACTAAGTTTGGATGGCAGTGATCTCAGATGGACTTTGGATGGTCAGTCATCTCAGACTGAGTTTGGATGGACTGTGACATCAGATGGACTTTGGATGGTCAATTATCTTATGCTGCGTTTGGATCAACAATAATCTCAGACAGAGTTTGAATGGTGAGTAATCTCAGACTGAATTTGGATGTTCAGTAATCTCAAACTGAGTTTGGATTGTCAGTGATCTCAGACTGATTTTGGAAGGACAGTGACATCAGATGCACATTGTATGGTCAGTTTAGATTGACAGTGATCTCTGATTGAGTTTGAATCAACAGTGATCTTAGACTGAGATTGTATGGAGGGTAATATCAGACTGAGTTTGGATGGTCAGTAACCTCAGACTGAGTTTGGATGGACAGTAATCTCAAATGGTCTTTGGATGGACAGTGATCTCAGACTGCGTTTGGATGGACAGTAATTTCAGACTGAGTTTGAATGGACAGTTATCTCAGACTGAGTTTGGAAGGGCAGTGATTTCAGAATGAGTTTGGTTGGTCAGAAAACTCAGACTGAGTTTGGATGGTCAGTGATCTCAGACTGAGTTTGGATCTACAATGCTCTCAGATGGATTTTGGATGGACAGTGAGATTAGACTGAGTTTGGATGGACATTGACCTCAGATGCACATTGAATGGTCTGTTTTGTATCGACAGTGATATTAGACTAAGTTTGGATGGCAGTGATCTCAGGTGGACTTTGGATGGTCAGTCATCTCAGACTGAGTTTGGATGGACTGTGACATCAGGTGGACTTTGGATGGTCAATTATCTTATGCTGAGTTTGGATTGACAATAATCTCAGACAGAGTCTGGATGGTGAGTAATCTCAGAGTGAATTTGTATGTTCAGTAATCTCAGACTGAGTTTGGATGTTCAGTAATCTCAGACTGAGTTTGGTTTGTCAGTGATCTCAGACTGAGTGTGGATGGACAGTGACATCAGATGCACATCAAATGACCAGTTTAGATGGACAGTGATCTCTGAATGAGGTTGAAACGACAGTGATCATAGAATGAGTTTGTACGGAAAGTAATTTCAGACTGAGTTTGGATGGTCAGTAAACTCTGACTGAATTTGGATGGAGAGTAAACTCAAATGGCCTTTGGATGGACAGTGATCTCAGACTGCGTTTGGATGGACAGTAATTTCAGACTGAGTTTGAATGGACAGTTATCTGAGACTGAGTTTGAATGGGCAGTGATTTCAGACTGACTTTGGATGGTCAGTGATGTCTGACTGAGTTTGGATCGACAATGCTCTCAGATGGACTTTGGATGGACCGTGAGATTAGACTGAGTTTGGATGGACATTGACCTCAGATGGACTTTGGATGGTCAGAGATGTCAGACTGAGTTTGGATGGTCAGTGACCTCAGATGCACATTGAATGGTCAGTTTTTTATCGACAGTGATAATAGACTAAATTTGGATGGCAGTGATCTCAGGTGGACTTTGGATGGTCAGTCATCTCAGACTGAATTTGGATGGACTGTGACATCAGGTGGACTTTGGATGGTCAATTATCTTATGCTGAGTTTGGATTGACAATAATCTCAGACAGAGTTTGGATGGTGAGTAATCTCAGACTGAATTTGGATGTTCAGTAATCTCAGACTGAGTTTGGATTGTCAGTGATCTCAGACGGAGTTTGAATGGACAGTGACATCAGATGCACATTGAATGGTCAGTTTAGATGGACAGTGATCTCTGAATGAGTTTGAATCGACAGTGATCTTAGACTGAGATTGTATGGACAGTAATATCAGACTAGTTTGGATGGTCAGTAATCTCAGACTGAGTTTGGATGGACAGTAATCTCAAATGGACTTTGGATGGACAGTGATCTCAGACTGCGTTTGGATGGACAGTAATTTCAGACTGAGTTTGAATGGACAGTTATCTCAGACTGAGTTTGAATGGGCAGTGATTTCAGACTGAGGTTGGTTGGTCAGAAATCTCGGACTGAGTTTGGATGGACAGTGATTTCAAGCTGAGTTTGGATGGTCATTAATCTCAGACTGAGTTTGGATGGTCATTAACCTCAGACTGAGTTTGGATCTACAATGCTCTCAGATGGACTTTGGATGGACAGTGAGATTAGACTGAGTTTGGATGGACATTGACCTCAGATGGACTTTGGATGGTCAGAGATGTCAGATTGATTTTGGATGGACAGTGACCTCAGATGCACATTGAATGGTCAGTTTTTTATCGACAGTTATAATAGACTAAATTTGGATGGCAGTGATCTCAGGTGGACTTTGGAAGGTCAGTCATCTCAGACTGAGTTTGGATGAACTGTGAAATCAGGTGGACTTTGGATGGTCAATTATCTTATGCTGAATTTGGATTGACAATAATCTCAGACAGAGTTTGGATGGTGAGTAATCTCAGAGTGAATTTGTATGTTCAGTAATATCAGACTGAGTTTGGATGTTCAGTAATCTCTGACTGAGTTTGGATGGAGAGTAATCTCAAATGGCCTTTGGATGGATAGTGATCTCAGACTGCGTTTGGAGGGACAGTAATTTCAGACTGAGTTTGAATAGACAGTTATCTCAGACTGAGTTTGAATGGGCAGTGATTTCAGACTGACTTTGCATGGTCAGTGATCTCTGACTGAGTTTGGATCGACAATGCTCTCAGATGGACTTTGGATGGACAGTGAGATTAGACTGAGTTTGGATGGACATTGACCTCAGATGGAGTTTGGATGGTCAGAGATGTCAGACTGAGTTTGGATGGGCAGTGACCTCAGATGCACATTGAATGGTCAGTTTTTTATCGACAGTGATAATAGACTAAATTTGGATGGCAGTGATCTCAGGTGGACTTTGGATGGTCAGTCATCTCAGACAGAGTTAGAATGGACTGTGACATCAGGTGGACTTTGGATGGTCAATTACCTTATGCTGAGTTTGGATTGACAATAATCTCAGACAGAGTTTGGATGGTGAGTAATCTCAGACTGAATTTGGATGTTCAGTAATCTCAGACTGAGTTTGGATTGTCAGTGATCTCAGTCGGAGTTTGGATGGACAGTGACATCAGATGCACATCAAATGACCACTTTAGATGGACAGTGATCTCTGAATGAGGTTGAAACGACAGTGATCATAGAATGAGTTTGTACGGAAAGTAATTTCAGACTGAGTTTTGATGGTCAGTAATCTCTGACTGAGTTTGGATGGAGAGTAATCTCAAATGGCCTTTGGATGGACAGTGATCTCAGACTGCGTTTGGATGGACAGTAATTTCAGACTGAGTTTGAATGGACAGTTATCTCAGACTGAGTTTGAATGGGCAGTGATTTCAGACTGACTTTGGATGGTCAGTGATCTCTGACTGAGTTTGGATCGACAATGCTCTCAGATGGACTTTGGATGGACAGTGAGATTAGACTGAGTTTGGATGGACATTGACCTCAGATGGAGTTTGGATGGTCAGAGATGTCAGACTGAGTTTGGATGGGCAGTGACCTCAGATGCACATTGAATGGTCAGTTTTTTATCGACAATGATAATAGACTAAATTTGGATGGCAGTGATCTCAGGTGGACTTTGGATGGTCAGTCATCTCAGACAGAGTTTGAATGGACTGTGACATCAGGTGGACTTTGGATGGTCAATTATCTTATGCTGAGTTTGGATTGACAATAATCTCAGACAGAGTTTGGATGGTGAGTAATCTCAGACTGAATTTGGATGTTCAGTAATCTCAGACTGAGTTTGGATTGTCAGTGATCTCAGTCGGAGTTTGGATGGACAGTGACATCAGATGAACATTGAATTGTCAGTTTAGATGGACATTGATATCTGAATGAGTTTGAATCGACAGTGATCTTAGACTGAGATTGTATGGACTGTAATATCAGACTAAGTCTGGATGGTCAGTAATCTCAGACTGAGTTTGGATGGACAGTAATCTCAAATGGACTTTGGATGGACAGTGATCTCAGACTGCGTTTGGATGGACAGTAATTTCAGACTGAGTTTGAATGGACAGTTATCTCAGACTTGGTTTGGATGGTCAGTGATCGCAGACTGAGTTTGGATCGTCAAAGCTCTCAGAAGAACTTTGGATGGACAGTGAGATTAGACTGAGTTTAGTTGGACAGTGACCTCAGATGCACATTGAGTTGTAAATTTTGAATGGTCAGTGATAATAGACTGATTTTGAAAGGGCAGTGATCTCAGATGGACTTTGGATGGTCAGTAATCGCAGACTGAGTTTGGATGGACAGTGACATCAGATGGACTTTGGATGGTCAATTATCTTATGCTGCGTTTGGATCAACAATAATCTCAGGCAGAGTTTGAATGGTGAGTAATCTCAGACTGAATTTGGATGTTCAGTAATCTCAAACTGAGTTTGGATTGTCAGTGATCTCAGACTGAGTTTGGAAGGACAGTGACATTAGATGCACATTGTATGGTCAGCTTAGATGGACAGTGATCTCTGAATGAGTTTGAATCAACAGTGATCTTAGACTGAGATGGTATGGAGGGTAATATCAGACTGAGTTTGGATCGACAGTAATCTCAAATGGCCTTTGGAAGGACAGTGATCTCAGACTGCGTTTGGATGGACAGTAATTTCAGACTGAGTTTGAATGGACAGTTATCTCAGACTGAGTTTGGATGGGCAGTGATTTCAGAATGAGTTTGGTTGGTCAAAAACTCAGACTGAGTTTGGATGGCCAGTGATCTCAGACTGAGTTTGGATCTACAATGCTCTCAGATGGATTTTGGATGGACATTGAGATTAGACTGAGTTTGGATGGACATTGACCTCAGATGGGTTTTGGATGATCAGAGATGTCAGACTGAGTTTGGATGGACAGTGACCTCGGATGCACATTGAATGGTCTGTTTTGTATCGACAGTGATATTAGACTAAGTTTGGATGGCAGTGATCTCAGGTGGACTTTGGATGGTCAGTCATCTCAGACTGAGCTTGGATGGACTGTGACATCAGGTGGACTTTGGATGGTCAATTATCTTATGCTGAGTTTGGATTGACAATAACCTCAGACAGAGTTTGGATGGTGAGTAATCTTAGAGTGAATTTGTATGTTCAGTAATCTCAGACTGAGTTTGGATTGTCAGTGATCTCAGACTGAGTTTGGATGGACAGTGACATCAGATGCACATCAAATGATCAGTTTAGATGGACAGTGATCTCTGAATGAGGTTGAATCGAAAATGATCATAGAATGAGTTTGTACGGATAGTAATTTCAGACTGAGTTTGAATGGTCAGTAAACTCTGACTGAATTTGGATGGAGAGTAAACTCAAATGGCCTTTGGATGGACAGTGATCTCAGACTGCGTTTGGATGGACAGTAATTTCAGACTGAGTTTGAATGGACAGTTATCTGAGACTGAGTTTGAATGGGCAGTGATTTCAGACTGACTTTGGATGGTCAGTGATGTCTGACTGAGTTTGGATCGACAATGCTCTCAGATGGACTTTGGATGGACCGTGAGATTAGACTGAGTTTGGATGGACATTGACCTCAGATGGACTTTGGATGGTCAGAGATGTCAGATTGATTTTGGATGGACAGTGACCTCAGATGCACATTGAATGGTCAGTTTTTTATCGACAGTTATAATAGACTAAATTTGGATGGCAGTGATCTCAGGTGGACTTTGGAAGGTCAGTCATCTCAGACTGAGTTTGGATGAACTGTGAAATCAGGTGGACTTTGGATGGTCAATTATCTTATGCTGAATTTGGATTGACAATAATCTCAGACAGAGTTTGGATGGTGAGTAATCTCAGAGTGAATTTGTATGTTCAGTAATATCAGACTGAGTTTGGATGTTCAGTAATCTCTGACTGAGTTTGGATGGAGAGTAATCTCAAATGGCCTTTGGATGGATAGTGATCTCAGACTGCGTTTGGAGGGACAGTAATTTCAGACTGAGTTTGAATAGACAGTTATCTCAGACTGAGTTTGAATGGGCAGTGATTTCAGACTGACTTTGCATGGTCAGTGATCTCTGACTGAGTTTGGATCGACAATGCTCTCAGATGGACTTTGGATGGACAGTGAGATTAGACTGAGTTTGGATGGACATTGACCTCAGATGGAGTTTGGATGGTCAGAGATGTCAGACTGAGTTTGGATGGGCAGTGACCTCAGATGCACATTGAATGGTCAGTTTTTTATCGACAGTGATAATAGACTAAATTTGGATGGCAGTGATCTCAGGTGGACTTTGGATGGTCAGTCATCTCAGACAGAGTTAGAATGGACTGTGACATCAGGTGGACTTTGGATGGTCAATTATCTTATGCTGAGTTTGGATTGACAATAATCTCAGACAGAGTTTGGATGGTGAGTAATCTCAGACTGAATTTGGATGTTCAGTAATCTCAGACTGAGTTTGGATTGTCAGTGATCTCAGTCGGAGTTTGGATGGACAGTGACATCAGATGAACATTGAATGGTTTGTTTAGATGGACATTGATATCTGAATGAGTTTGAATCGACAGTGATCTTAGACTGAGATTGTATGGACTGTAATATCAGACTAAGTCTGGATGGTCAGTAATCTCAGACTGAGTTTGGATGGACAGTAATCTCAAATGGACTTTGGATGGACAGTGATCTCAGACTGCGTTTGGATGGACAGTAATTTCAGACTGAGTTTGAATGGACAGTTATCTCAGACTTGGTTTGGATGGTCAGTGATCGCAGACTGAGTTTGGATCGTCAAAGCTCTCAGAAGAACTTTGGATGGACAGTGAGATTAGACTGAGTTTAGTTGGACAGTGACCTCAGATGCACATTGAGTTGTAAATTTTGAATGGTCAGTGATAATAGACTGATTTTGAAAGGGCAGTGATCTCAGATGGACTTTGGATGGTCAGTAATCTCAGACTGAGTTTGGATGGACAGTGACATCAAATGGACTTTGGATGGTCAATTATCTTATGCTGCGTTTGGATCAACAATAATCTCAGGCAGAGTTTGAATGGTGAGTAATCTCAGACTGAATTTGGATGTTCAGTAATCTCAAACTGAGTTTGGATTGTCAGTGATCTCAGACTGAGTTTGGAAGGACAGTGACATTAGATGCACATTGTATGGTCAGCTTAGATGGACAGTGATCTCTGAATGAGTTTGAATCAACAGTGATCTTAGACTGAGATGGTATGGAGGGTAATATCAGACTGAGTTTGGATCGACAGTAATCTCAAATGGCCTTTGGAAGGACAGTGATCTCAGACTGCGTTTGGATGGACAGTAATTTCAGACTGAGTTTGAATGGACAGTTATCTCAGACTGAGTTTGGATGGGCAGTGATTTCAGAATGAGTTTGGTTGGTCAAAAACTCAGACTGAGTTTGGATGGTCAGTGATCTCAGACTGAGTTTGGATCTACAATGCTCTCAGATGGATTTTGGATGGACATTGAGATTAGACTGAGTTTGGATGGACATTGACCTCAGATGGGTTTTGGATGATCAGAGATGTCAGACTGAGTTTCGATGGACAGTGACCTCAGATGCACATTGAATGGTCTGTTTTGTATGGACAGTGATATTAGACTAGGTTTGGATGGCAGTGATCTCAGGTGGACTTTGGATGGTCAGTCATCTCAGACTGAGCTTGGATGGACTGTGACATCAGGTGGACTTTGGATGGTCAATTATCTTATGCTGAGTTTGGATTGAAAATAACCTCAGACAGAGTTTGGATGGTGAGTAATCTTAGAGTGAATTTGTATGTTCAGTAATCTCAGACTGAGTTTGGATTGTCAGTGATCTCAGACTGAGTTTGGATGGACAGTGACATCAGATGCACATTAAATGATCAGTTTAGATGGACAGTGATCTCTGAATGAGGTTGAATCGAAAATGATCATAGAATGAGTTTGTACGGATAGTAATTTCAGACTGAGTTTGGATGGTCAGTAAACTCTGACTGAATTTGGATGGTGAGTAATCTCAAATGGCCTTTGGATGGACAGTGATCTCAGACTGCGTTTGGATGGACAGTAATTTCAGACTGAGTTTGAATGGACAGTTATCTGAGACTGAGTTTGAATGGGCAGTGATTTCAGACTGAGTTTGGATGGTCAGTGATGTCTGACTGAGTTTGGATCGACAATTCTCTCAGATGGACTTTGGATGGACAGTGAGATTAGACTGAGTTTGGATGGACATTGACCTCAGATGGACTTTGGATGGTCAGAGATGTCAGACTGACTTTGGATGGTCAGTGACCTCAGATGCACATTGAATGGTCAGTTTTTTATCGACAGTGATAATAGACTAAATTTGGATGGCAGTGATCTCAGGTGGACTTTGGATGGTCAGTCATCTCAGACTGAGTTTGGATGGACTGTGACATCAGGTGGACTTTGGATGGTCAATTATCTTATGCTGAGTTTGGATTGACAATAATCTCAGACAGAGTTTGGATGGTGAGTAATCTCAGACTGAATTTGGATGTTCAGTAATCTCAGACTGAGTTTGGATTGTCAGTGATCTCAGACGGAGTTTGAATGGACAGTGACATCAGATGCACATTGAATGGTCAGTTTAGATGGACAGTGATCTCTGAATGAGTTTGAATCGACAGTGATCTTAGACTGAGATTGTATGGACAGTAATATCAGACTAGTTTGGATGGTCAGTAATCTCAGACTGAGTTTGGATGGACAGTAATCTCAAATGGACTTTGGATGGACAGTGATCTCAGACTGCGTTTGGATGGACAGTAATTTCAGACTGAGTTTGAATGGACAGTTATCTCAGACTGAGTTTGGATGGGCAGTGATTTCAGACTGAGGTTGGTTGGTCAGAAATCTCGGACTGAGTTTGGATGGACAGTGATTTCAAGCTGAGTTTGGATGGTCATTAATCTCAGACTGAGTTTGGATGGTCATTAACCTCAGACTGAGTTTGGATCTACAATGCTCTCAGATGGACTTTGGATGGACAGTGAGATTAGACTGAGTTTGGATGGACATTGACCTCAGATGGACTTTGGATGGTCAGAGATGTCAGATTGATTTTGGATGGACAGTGACCTCAGATGCACATTGAATGGTCAGTTTTTTTATCGACAGTTATAATAGACTAAATTTGGATGGCAGTGATCTCTGGTGGACTTTGGAACGTCAGTCATCTCAGACTGAGTTTGGATGAACTGTGAAATCAGGTGGACTTTGGATGGTCAATTATCTTATGCTGAATTTGGATTGACAATAATCTCAGACAGAGTTTGGATGGTGAGTAATCTCAGAGTGAATTTGTATGTTCAGTAATCTCAGACTGAGTTTGGATGTTCAGTAATCTCAGACTGAGTTGGGTTTGTCAGTGATCTCAGACTGAGTTTGGATGGACAGTGACATCAGATGCACATCAAATGACCACTTTAGATGGACAGTGATCTCTGAATGAGGTTGAAACGACAGTGATCATAGAATGAGTTTGTACGGAAAGTAATTTCAGACTGAGTTTTGATGGTCAGTAATCTCTGACTGAGTTTGGATGGAGAGTAATCTCAAATGGCCTTTGGATGGACAGTGATCTCATACTGCGTTTGGATGGACAGTAATTTCAGACTGAGTTTGAATAGACAGTTATCTCAGACTGAGTTTGAATGGGCAGTGATTTCAGACTGACTTTGGATGGTCAGTGATCTCTGACTGAGTTTGGATCGACAATGCTCTCAGATGGACTTTGGATGGACAGTGAGATTAGACTGAGTTTGGATGGACATTGACCTCAGATGGAGTTTGGATGGTCAGAAATGTCAGACTGACTTTGGATGGGCAGTGACCTCAGATGCACATTGAATGGTCAGTTTTTTATCGACAGTGATAATAGACTAAATTTGGATGGCAGTGATCTCAGGTGGACTTTGGATGGTCAGTCATCTCAGACAGAGTTTGGATGGACTGTGACATCAGGTGGACTTTGGATGGTCAATTATCTTATGCTGAGTTTGGATTGACAATAATCTCAGACAGAATTTGGATGGTGAGTAATCTCAGACTGAATTTGGATGTTCAGTAATCTCAGACTGAGTTTGGATTGTCAGTGATCTCAGTCGGAGTTTGGATGGACAGTGACATCAGATGAACATTGAATGGTTTGTTTAGATGGACATTGATATCTGAATGAGTTTGAATCGACAGTGATCTTAGACTGAGATTGTATGGACTGTAATATCAGACTAAGTCTGGATGGTCAGTAATCTCAAATGGACTTTGGATGGACAGTGATCTCAGACTGCGTTTGGATGGACAGTAATTTCAGACTGAGTTTGAATGGACAGTTATCTCAGACTGAGTTTGGATGGGCAGTGATTTCAGACTGAGTTTGGATGGTCAAAAAACTCAGACTTGGTTTGGATGGTCAGTGATCGCAGACTGAGTTTGGATCGACAAAGCTCTCAGATGGACTTTGGATGGACAGTGAGATTAGACTGAGTTTAGTTGGACAGTGACCTCAGATGCACATTGAGTTGTAAATAATGAATGGTCAGTGATAATAGACCGATTTTGAATGGGCAGTGATCTCAGATGGACTTTGGATGGTCAGTAATCTCAGACTGAGTTTGGATGGACAGTGACATCAGATGGACTTTGGATGGTCAATTATCTTATGCTGCGTTTGGATCAACTATAATCTCAGACAGAGTTTGAATGGTGAGTAATCTCAGACTGAGTTTGGATGTTCAGTAATCTCAGACTGAGTTAGGATTGTCAGTGATCTCGGACTGTGTTTGGATGGACAGTGACATCAGATGCACATCAAATGACCAGTTTAGATGGACAGTGATCTCTGAATGAGGTTGAATCGACAGTGATCATAGAATGAGTTTGTACGGATAGTAATTTCAGACTGAGTTTGGATGGTCAGTAATCTCTGACTGAGTTTGGATGGAGAGTAATCTCAAATGGCCTTTGGATGGACAGTGATCTCAGACTGCGTTTGGATGGACAGTAATTTCAGACTGAGTTTGAATGGACAGTTATGTCAGACTGAGTTTGAATGGGCAGTGATTTCAGACTGAGTTTGGATTGGCAGTGATCTCTGACTGAGTTTGGATCGACAATGCTCTCAGATGGACTTTGGATGGACAGTGAGATTCGACTGAGTTTGGATGGACATTGACCTCAGATGGACTTTGGATGGTCAGAGATGTCAGACTGAGTTTGGATGGGCAGTGACCTCAGATGCACATTGAATGGTCAGTTTTTTATCGACAGTGATAATAGACTAAATTTGGATGGCAGTGATCTCAGGTGGACTTTGGATGGTCAGTCATCTCAGACTGAGTTTGGAGGGACTGTGACATCAGGTGGACTTTGGATGGTCAATTATCTTATGCTGAGTTTGGATTGACAATAATCTTAGACAGAGTTTGGATGGTGAGTAATCTCAGACTGAATTTGGATGTTCAGTTATCTCAGACTGAGTTTGGATGTTCAGTAATCTCAGACTGAGTTTGGATTGTCAGTGATCGCAAACTGAGTTTGTATCGACAATGCTCTCAGATGGATTTTGGATGGACATTGAGATTACACGGAGTTTGGATGGACATTGACCTCAGATGGGTTTTGGATGATCAGAGATGACAGACTGAGTTTGGATGGACAGTGTCCTCAGATGCACATTGAATGGTCAGTATTTTATCGACAGTGATAATAGAATGAAGGTGGATCGCAGTGATCTCAGGTGGACTTTGGATGGTCAGTCATCTTAGACTGAGTTTGGATGGACTGTGACATCAGGTGGACTTTGGATGGTCAATTATCTTATGCTGAGTTTGGATTGACAATAATCTCAGACAGAGTTTGGATGGTGAGTAATCTCAGACTGAATTTGGATGTTCAGTAATCTCAGACTGAGTTTGGATTGTCAGTGATCTCAGACTGAGATTGGATGGACAGTGACATCAGATGCACATAAAATGATCAGTTTAGATGTACAGTGATCTCTGAATAAGGTTGAATCGAAATTGATCTTAGACTGAGTTTGTATGGACAGTAATATCAGACTGAGTTTGGATGGTCAGTAATATCTGACTGAATTTGGATGGACGCTAATCTCAAATGGACTTTCGATGGACAGTGATCTCTGACTGCGTTTGGATGGACAGTAATTTCAGACTGAGTTTGAATGGACATTTATCTCAGACTGACTTTGGATGGGCAGTGATTTCAGACTGAGTTTGGATGGTCAAAAAACTCAGACTTGGTTTGGACGGTCAGTGATCGCAAACTGAGTTTGGATCGACAAAGCTCTCAGATGGATTTTGGATGGACAGTGAGATTAGACTGAGTTTAGTTGGACAGTGACCTCAGATGCACATTGAGTTGTAAATTTTGAATGGTCAGTGATAATAGACTGATTTTGAATGGGCAGTGAGCTCAGATGGACTTTGGATGGTCAGTAATCTCAGACTGAGTTTGGATGGACAGTGACATCAGAGGAACTTTGAATGGTCAATTATCTTATGCTGCGTTTGGATCAACAATAATCTCAGACAGAGTTTGAATGGTGAGTAATCTCAGACTGAATTTGAATGTTCAGTAATCTCAAACTGAGTTTGGATTGTCAGTGATCTTAGACTGAGTTTGGATGGACTGTGACATCAGGTGGACTTTGGATGGTCAATTATCTTATGCTGAGTTTGGATTGACAATAATCTCAGACAGAGTTTGAATGGTGAGTAATCTCAGACGGAATTTGGATGTTCAGTAATCTCAAACTGAGTTTGGATTGTCAGTGATCTCAGACTGAGTTTGGAAGGACAGTGACATCAGATGCACATTGTATGGTCAGTTTAGATGGACAGTGATCTCTGAATGAGTTTGAATCAACAATGATCTTAGAATGAGATTGTATGGACAGTAATATCAGACTGAGTTTTGATGGTCAGTAATCTCAGACTGAGTTTGGATGGACAGTAATCTCAAATGGACTTTGGATGGACAGTGATCTCAGACTGCGTTTGGATGGACAGTAATTTCAGACTGAGTTTGAATGGACAGTTATCTCAGACTGAGTTTGGATGGGCAGTGATTTCAGAATGAGTTGGGTTGGTCAGAAAAACTCAGACTTGGTTTGCATGGTCAGTGATCGCAGTCTGAGTTTGGATCGACAAAGCTCTCAGATGGACTTTGATGGACAGTGAGTTTAGACTGAGTTTAGTTGGACAGTGACCTCGGATGCACATTGAGTTGTAAAATTTGAATGGTCAGTGATAATAGACTGATTTTGAATTGGCAGTGATCTCAGATGGACTTTGGATGGTCAGTAATCTCAGACAGAGTTTGGATGGACAGTGACATCAGATGGACTTTGAATGGTCAATTATCTTATGCTGCGTTTGGATCAACAATAATCTCAGACAGAGTTTGAATGGTGAGTAATCTCAGACTGAATTTGGATGTTCAGTAATCTCAAACTGAGTTTGGATTGTCAGACTGAGTTTGGAAGGACAGTGACAACAGAAGCAAATTGTATGGTCAGTTTCGATGGACAGTGATCTCTGAATGAGTTTGAATCAACAGTGATCTTAGACGGAGATTTTATGGACAGTAATATCAGACTGAGTTTGGATGGTCAGTAATCTCAGACTGAGTTTGGATGGACAGTAATCTCAAATGGACTTTGGATGGACAGTGATCTCAGACTGCGTTTGGATGGACAGTTATCTCAGACTGAGTTTGAATGGGCAGTGATTTCAGACTGAATTTGGATGGTCAGAAATCTCAGACTGAGTTTGGTTGGTCAGTGATCTCAGACTGAGTTTGGATCGACAATGCTCTCAGATGGACTTTGGATGGACAGTGAGATTAGACTGAGTTTGGATGGACATTGTCCTCAGATGGACTTTGGATGGTCAGAGATGTCAGACTGAGTTTGGATGGACAGTGACCTCAGATGCACATTGAATGGACAGTTTCTTATCGAAAGTGATAATAGACTAAATTTGGATGGCAGTGATCTCAGGTGGACTTTAGATGGTCAGTCATCTCAGACTGAGTTTGGATGGACTGTGACATCAGGTGGACTTTGGATGGTCAATTATCTTATGCTGAGTTTGGATTGACAATAATCTCAGACAGAGTTTGGATGGTGAGTAATCTCAAACTGAATTTGGGTGTTCAGTAATCTCAGACTGAGTTTGGATTGTCAGTGATCTCAGACTGAGTTTGGATGGACAGTGACATCAGATGCACATCAAATGATCAGTTTAGATGGACAGTGATCTCTGAATGAGGTTGAATTGACAGTGATCTTATACTGAGTTTGTATGGACAGTAATATGAGACTGAGTTTGGATGGTCAGTAATCTCTGACTGAGTTTGGATGGAAAGAAATCTCAAATGGACTTTGGATGCACAGTGATCTGAGACTGCGTTTGGATGGACAGTAATTTCAGACTGAGTTTGAATTGTCAGTTATCTCAGACTTGGTTTGGATGGGCAGTTATTTCAGACTGAGTTTGTATGGTCAGAAAACTCAGACTGTGTTTGGATGGACAGTAATTTCAGTTTGAGTTTGAATGGACAGTTATCTCAGACTGAGTTTGAATGGGCAGTGATTTCAGACTGAGTTTGGATGGTCAGAACTCTCAGACTGAGTTTGGTTGGTCAGTGATATCAGACTGAGTTTGGATCGACAATGCTCTCAAATGGACTTTGGATGCACAGTGAGATTAGACTGAGTATGGATGGACATTGACCTCAGATGGACTTTGGATGATTAGAGATTTCAGACTGAGTTTGGATGGAGAGTGACCTCAGATGCACATTGATTTGTTAGTTTTTTATCGACAGTGATAATAGATTAAATTTGGATGGCAGTGATCGCAGACTGAGTTTGGATCGACAATGCTCTCAGATGGACTTTGGATGGACAGTGAAATTAGACTGAGTTTGGTTGGACAGTGACCTCAGATGCACATTGAGTTGTAAATTTTGAATGGTCAGTGATCTCAGATGGACTTTGGATGGTCATTAATCTCAGATGGAGTTTGGATGGAGAGTGACATCAGATGGACTTTGGATGGTCAATTATCTTATGCTGCGTTTGGATCAACAATAATCTCAGGCAGAGTTTGAATGGTGAGTAATCTCAGACTGAATTTGGATGTTCAGTAATCTCAGACTGAGTTTGGATTGTAAGTGATCTCAGACGGTGTTTGGATGGACAGTGACATCAGATGCACATCGAATGGTCTGTTTAGATGGACAGTTATCTCTGAATGAGTTTGGATCGACAGTGATCTTAGACTGAGTTTGTATGGACAAAAATATCAGACTGAGTTTGGATGGGCAGTAATCTCAGACTGAGTTTGGATGGACAGTAATCTCAAATGGACTTTGGATGGACAGTGATCTCAGACGGCGTTTGGATGATCAGTAATTTCAGTTTGAGTTTGAATGGACACTTATCTCAGACTGAGTTTGAATGGGCAGTGATTTCAGACTGAGTTTGGATGGTCAGAACTCTCAGACTGAGCTTGGTTGGTCAGTGATCTCAGACTGAGTTTGGATGGACATTGACCTCAGATGGACTTTGGATGGTCAGAGATGTCAGACTGAATCTGGGTGGACAGTGACCTCAGATGCACATTGAATGGTCAGTTTTTTATCGACAGTGATAATAGACTAAATTTGGATGGCAGTGATCTCAGGTGGACTTTGGATGGTCAGTCATCTCAGACTGAGTTTGGAAGGACAGTGACATCAGATTCACATTGTATGGTCAGTTTAGATGGACAGTGATCTCTGAATGAGTTTCAATCAACAGTGATCTTTGACTGAGATTGTGTGGATAGTAATATCAGACTGAGTTTGGATGGACAGTAATCTCAGACTGAGTTTGGATGGACAGTAATCTCAAATGGACTTTGGATTTACAGTGATCTCAGACTGCGTTTGGCTGGACAGTAATTTCAGACTGAGTTTGAATGGACAGTTATCTCAGACTGAGTTTGGATGGGCAGTGATTTCAGACTGAGTTTGGTTGGTCAGAAATCTCAGACTGAGTTTGGATGGTCAGTGATCTCAGACTGAGTTTGGATCTACAATGCTCTCAGATGGACTTTGGATGGACATTGAGATTAGACTGAGTTTGTATGGACATTGACCTCAGATGGGTTTTGGATAATCAGAGATGTCAGACTGAGTTTGGGTGGACAGTGACCTCAGATGCACATTGAATGGTCAGTTTTTTATCGACAGTGATAATAGACTGAATTTGGATGGCAGTGAACTCAGGTGGACTTTGGATGGTCAGTGATCTCAGACTGAGTTTGGATCGACAATGCTCTCAGATGGACTTTGGATGGACAGTGAGATTAGACTGAGTTTGGATGGACATTGACCTCAGATGGACTTTGGATGGTCAGAGATGTCAGACTGAGTTTGGATGGGCAGTGACCTCAGATGCACATTGAATGGTCAGTTTTTTATCGACAGTGATAATAGACTAAATTTGCATGGCAGTGATCTCAGACTGAGTTTGGATGGACTGTGACATCAGGTGGACTTTGGATGGTCAATTAACTGATGCTGAATTTTGATTGACAATAATCTCAGACACCGTTTGGATGGTGAGTAATTTCAGACTGAAATTGGATGTTCAGTAATCTCAGACTGAGTTTGAATTGTCAGTGATCTCAGACGGTGTTTGGATGGACAGTGACATCAGATGCACATCGAATGGTCAGTTTAGATGGACAGTGATCTCTGAATGAGTTTGAATCGACAGTGATCTTAGACTGAGATTGTATGGACAGTAATATCAGACTGAGTTTGGATGGGCTGTAATCTCAGACTGAGTATGGATGGACAGTAATCTCAAATGGACTTTGGAAGGACAGTGATCTCTGACTGCGTTTGGATGGACAGTAATTTCAGTTTGAGTTTGAATGGACAGTTATCTCAGACTGAGTTTGAATGGGCAGTGATTTCAGACTGAGTTTGGATGGTCAGAAATCTCAGACTGAGTTTGGTTGGTCAGTGATCTCAGACTGAGTTTGGATCGACAATGCTCTCAGATGGACTTTGGATGGACAGTGAGATTAGACTGAGTTTGGATGGACATTGTCCTCAGATGGACTTTGGATGGTCAGAGATGTCAGACTGAGTTTGGATGGACAGTGACCTCAGATGCACATTGAATGGACAGTTTCTTATCGAAAGTGATAATAGACTAAATTTGGATGGCGGTGATCTCAGGTGGACTTTAGATGGTCAGTCATCTCAGACTGAGTTTGGATGGACTGTGACATCAGGTGGACTTTGGATGGTCAATTATCTTATGCTGAGTTTGGATTGACAATAATCTCAGACAGAGTTTGGATGGTGAGTAATCTCAAACTGAATTTGGGTGTTCAGTAATCTCAGACTGAGTTTGGATTGTCAGTGATCTCAGACTGAGTTTGGATGGACAGTGACATCAGATGCACATCAAATGATCAGTTTAGATGGACATTGATCTCTGAATCAGGTTGAATCGACAGTGATCTTAGACTGAGTTTGTATGGACAGTAATATCAGACTGAGTTTGGATGGTCAGTAATCTCTGACTGAGTTTGGATGGAAAGTAATCTCAAATGGACTTTGGATGGACAGTGACCTCAGACTGCGTTTGGATGGACAGTAATTTCAGACTGAGCTTGAATGGACAGTTATCTCAGACTGAGTTTGGATGGGCAGTGATTTCAGACTGAGTTTGGATGGTCAGAACTCTCAGACTGAGTTTGGTTGGTCAGTGATATCAGACTGAGTTTGGATCGACAATTCTCTCTGATGGACTTTGGATGCACAGTGAGATTAGACTGAGTATGGATGGACATTGACCTCAGATGGACTTGGGATGATAAGAGATTTCAGACTGAGTTTGGATGGAGAGTGACCTCAGATGCACATTGATTTGTTAGTTTTTTATCGACAGTGATAATAGACTAAATTTGGATGGCAGTGATCGCAGACTGAGTTTGGATCGACAATGCTCTCAGATGGACTTTGGATGGACAGTGAGATTAAACTGAGTTTGGTTGGTCAGTGACCTCAGATGCACATTGAATTGTAAATTTTGAATGGTCAGTGACAATAGACTGATTTTGAATGGGCAGTGATCTCAGATGGACTTTGGATGGTCATTAATCTCAGACAGAGTTTGGATGGACAGTGACATCAGATGGACTTTGGATGGTCAATTATCTTATGCTGCGTTTAGATCAACTATAATCTCAGACAGAGTTTGAATGGTGAGTAATCTCAGACTGAATTTGGATGTTCAGTAATCTCAGACTGAGTTTGCATTGTCAGTGATCTCAGACGGAGTTTGGATGGACAGTGACATCAGATGCACATCGAATGGTCAGTTTAGATGGACAGTGATCTATGAATGAGTTTGGATCGACAGTGATCTTAGACTGAGTTTGTATGGACAGTAATATCAGACTGAGTTTGGATGGGCAGTAATCTCAGACTGAGTTTGGATGGACAGTAATCTCAAATGGACTTTGGATGGACAGTGATAACAGACGGCGTGTGGATGGACAGTAATTTCAGTTTGAGTTTGAATGGACAGTTATCTCAGACTGAGTTTGAATGGGCAGTGATTTCAGACTGAGTTTGGATCGTCAGAAATCTGAGACTGAGTTTGAATGGGCAATGATTTCAGACTGAGTTTGGATGCTCAGAACTCTGAGACTGAGTTTGGTTGGTCAGTGATCTCAGACTGAGTTTGGATCGACAATGCTCTCAGATGGACTTTGGATGCACAGTGAGATTAGACTGAGTTTGGATGGACTTTGACCTCAGATGGACTTTGGATGATCAGAGATGTCAGACAGCGTTTGGATGGACAGTGACCTCAGATGCACATTGAATGGTCAGTTTTTTATCGACAGTGATAATAGACTAAATTTGGATGGCAGTGATCTCAGGTGGACTTTGGATGGTCAGTCATCTCAGACTGAGTTTGGATGGACTGTGACATCAGGTGGACTTTGGATGGTCAATTTGCTTATGCTGAGTTGGATTGACAATAATCTCAGAGTTTGGATGGTGAGTAATCTCAGACTGAATTTGGATGTTCAGTAATTTCAGACTGAGTTTGGATTGTCAGTGATCTTAGACTGAGTTTGTATGGACAGTAATATCAGACTGAGTTTGGATGGACAGTAATCTCAAATGGACTTTGGATGGACAGTGATCTCAGACTGCGTTTGGATGGACAGTAATTTCAGACTGAGTTTGAATGGACAGTTATCTCAGAC